>NW_005871227.1:1626224-1680293 GCF_000147115.1 Myotis lucifugus | reverse complement strand
ACTGAGCCAAACCAGTCAGGGCAGATTCTATGTTCTTTAGGTAACAGACACTGAACAGTGAAACAGAAAATACACAGAGACAGCAAGTAATGGATGTGATTGTTCACTTTTTGAGTGACTACAATATTTACTAAATTGACAGAGCATTTATTGATTTTATCATTTATTATTAGTAGCATTTTTTAGGAAACCTCTCTTTAGATGTGGGATCTTATACAGAATGAACATACAGACAATATAATAATAATAAAGATATAAATGTAAAATGACTTTTTACTTTAATATACTATGTTCTTAAGTTGATTATACTTTTTAAATATATATAAATATTTTACTGATTTCAGAGAGGAAGGGAAAGAGATAGAAACATCAATGATGAGGGAGAATCATCGATTGGCTGCCTCCTGCATGCCCTGCACTGGGGAATGAGCCTGCAACCTGAGCATGTTGACAAGGAATTGAACTGAGACCTCCGGGTTCATAGGTCAACGGCTCAACCACTGAGCCACATTGACTGGCTAATTACACTTCTTTAAAAAAATTGATCAATTATCACAAGAATGTGCTCAAATGGTAGAAAGGGTTCAATATGGCTTAATTAATGCTAGTTTCTTTTTCCAGTGGAAGACAGTTCAGTTTTACACACAATGTAAGTTTAATCACCAGAGAAAAGTGGTGATAAGAGTCCAGGTGCCAAATCTCTTACAGCTCTCAAAAACTGTATAACCCCAAATTTCTAGAAGCACAAAACAAATTGTCAGTTCAGTTAGGTAGATGCGCTAGCATTAATTTTTTTACCCTTTTTGAGCATACTTTTTCAGCTTTATAATGTGCCAGTGGATCAATGGCATGAAAAATGAAGTTTCTAAGCAATTTAGAGTCAGAAATTGTAGTCTATATTTCATAATCATTATAACTTCTTTTACTTCACAGGACAATCTGTTATGCTTCAAGTATTCAGAGAGAAAGTGAGTCAATACTTATTTCATTATGGTCTTCAAGCTTCTTCTAAAATAAATGTGCAGTTCCTATTGAAGAGCTCTCCAATAGTGAAAATGCTGCATGAATTAAGTTAGTGTGAGGAAGCCCAAAGGACCCACATGCTCTTAATTTATTTATTAGTTTATTAATTAGCCTGGTGTAAGATTATTCAGGAGCTTTTTTCAAACACTACTTTAATTCATGCTTAATTTGAATTGTTCAGGAAGACACAAATTTTAGATAACATTTGCAAAGGAATTTTTTAGGTAAAGCTGATGATGAGCACACTTACTTTTGAAAATATACATATAAGATATTTTTAATGAAAACCCAATTGTACCACTTTCCTACATCATATACAACAAATAAACTCAAAGCAAATTAGAGACTTAACGGTACAACCTGAAACCATAAAACTATAAGAAAATAGAGCAATGGATATGTCTTCTAGGGAAAAGACAACAAAAGCAAAATGAACATATGGGACTATATCAATCTAAAAAGTTTTTGCCTAGCAAAGGAAACCATCAACAAAATGAAAATATAATCAACTAAATGAAAGAAGGTATTTGCCAATGATATATCTGATAAGGGATTAATGTCCAAAATTTGTAGGAAGTTGATAATACAACTTGACATTAGTAAAACAAACAATCAAATTTAAAATATGTGCAGAGGAGCTGAACAGATAGTCAATAGACATATGAAAAGATGCTCAACATCAGTAATCATCAGAGAAATGCAATGTAAAACCAAAATGAGATATCACTTCATACCTGTCAGAATGGCTATCACCAATAAATCAATAAACAACAAGTGTTGGCAAGGATGTGAAGAAAGGGAACCCTCATGCCTTATTAGTGGGATTGCAAATTGGTGCAGCAATTATGGAAAATAGTTTGAAGGTTCCTCAAAAAAATTAAAAATAGAACAACCATATGACCCAGCAATTCTATGTGTGGGTATTAATTTTTAAAAAATCCAAAACACTAATTTCAAGAGATATATGGACCCCTATCTTCTCTGCAGCATTATTTACAATAGCCAAGATATGGAATCAACATAAGTGTCCATCAATAGATGAAAATAAAGAAGTGTTACGGTGTCCCCTAAAAAAAATGTATTCCCATTGTAACAGCTGATATCTCAACTTTGAAAATGAAATGTCTTTTAATAAACATTTCCTTTATAATAATTCAAAGTGTGTGTATACATTTTGGGGGGACACCCTATACAATGGAACACTACTCAGCCATAAAAAAATAATGGAATCTTAACATCTGTGACAGTATGGATGGCATGTTGTGAAACTAGTCAGAGAAAAATAAATGCCATATGATTTCACTTAGATCAGTGGTTCCCAAACTTATTTGGCCTACCGCCCCCTTTCCAGAAAAAATATTACTCAGCGCCCCCTGGAAATTAATTTTTTTTAAATTTTAATAGTAATTAAACAGAAAGATATATGTATTAATGTTTCTACCTTTTTCGTAAAATATAGCAAAGAAAGGTGTAAATTAGGAACATTGAAGTTTGAAATTATGAAACTATTTATTGAACTCAGAATAGAAAGGTAATACAAAAAAAGTTAAAACAAATGCACCTGTGGCCATCACCGCCCCCCTGGATCGCTGCAGTGCCCACCAGGGGGCGGTAGCGCCCATTTTGGGAATCACTGACTTAGATGGAAACTTTTAAAAAGATTCAAGCTTGTAGATATAGAGAACAAATTGAAGGTTGCCAGATGAGAGGGGGACTTGGAGGGATGAGTAAAAAAGGTGAAAGGGATTAAGAAGTACAAATTATCAGTTATAAAAATAGTCAAGGGGATGCACGGCTGGTGTGGCTCAGTGGTTGAGCCTCGACCTATGAACCAGGAGGTTATGGTTGGATTCTCAGTCAGGCACATGTCTGGGTTGTGGGCTCAACCCTCAGTAGGGAATGTGTGGGAGGCAGCCAATCCGGTGATTGTCTCTCATCATTGATGTTTCTCTCTCCCTCTCCCTTCCCCTCTGGAGTTAATAAAAAATATATTTAAAAAAATAGTCAAGGGGATGTAAAGTATAGCATAGGGATTATAGGCAATGATATTGTAATAAGTATGCATGGTGTTATATAGGTGCTAGATTAGGCTTATAAATGTCTAATGAGTATGCTGTAAACCTGAAATTAATATAATATTATATCAACTGTAATTCAAAGATAAATTTAAAAAATAATTGCAAAACTATTAGTATAATATCTATCAAATATACCACCAAACTGTCTTCCAAATAGCCATACCACTTTACGTTCCTATCCACAATGAATGAGAATTCCTGTTGCTCCAAATCCTCGCCAGCAATTGGGCCTGTCAGTGTTCTGGGTGTTGCCATTCTAATAGTTGCAGAGTGGCATCTCACTGTTTTTTTATTTGAATTTCCATAATTGCATATGACCGGAAGCATCTTTCCTTATGCCTGTTTGTTACCTGTATCTTTTCTTTAGTGAGATGTCTTTTGTCCCTGTTCAAATTGAGTTGTTCATTTTCTTACTGCTGAAATTTAAGAGTGCTTCACATATTTCAAATAACAGTCTTTTATCAGATATATATTTTGCAAGTTTTTTCTCCAGTCTGTAGCGTGTCTTTTCAGTGTCTTGTCAGTCAGTGTCTATTGTAGAGCAGACATTTTTAATATTAATGAAATCTATCTTAGCAAGCATTTCTTTCATGGATTGTGCCTTTAGTATTGTCTCTAAATGTTATTCCCCTATCCAAAATAATCCAGATTTTCTCCGAAGACATCTTCTAGGGGTTCTGTATTTCTATTTTACATTTAGGTCTAGGGACCATGATTACTTTCTTTTGCAGGTGAGAGGTTTCAGGGGGAAGTGATATTTCAAAGACCATCCTATTTAATAAAAGGCTAATATGCAAAATGACTGAACAGAGGAACAACCGGTTGCTATGACATGCACTGACCACCAGGGGACAGACGCTCAATGCAGGAACTGCCCTCTGATGGTCAGTGTGCTCCCACAGCCTACCTCCCATGGCCTCTCCCCCCGGCCAGCCAGCCCCCATTGGCCCCCGGTGCTAAACCATTCGTAGAGACCAGCTTTTGGGTTGGGGTTTCATACGTAGCAGAGCAGCTCCCTTGCTGTGATCTATTGAAAGTCAGCCCTTGACAAAAGGGTTTGTCTTGCTCCTCTTTCTCCCCCCCCCCCCCCGCCTGCCCGCTGCGGTGGCGGTGCAGCAGCGAGGGAAGGAGGAGGGGGCAGGCAGGGAGCCACATGGTGGCGGGGCGCCAATGGTGGCCATCACCTCCTCTCCTGACCCCGCTGGGGCCTTTGGGCCTGGCTGGGACAGGGTCAGGGAACCAGGGGTGGGTGGCAGTGGATGTGGCCCCTTTCCCAGGGTGACCATGGGCCGGCTCCCTCCTTGGGACTGGCAGCCAACCTCCCACAGTCCCTCCCCCAGCCAGCCAACCTCCCACAGTCCCTCCTGACACCCCTCCCCCTCCCCCGCCCCCATGCACAAATTCATGCACAGGGCCTCTAGTTTTACAATGAACTTCATGAGATCATATCAGTGTCTAAACCCAGAGCATTCCAGGTGTAGAGGAAACAAAGTCAATGTAATGAAGTGGCCAAGAAATGCAGGAGAGTAGAGAAGAACATAACAGTTAAGCATGGCTGCTTGGAAAGTAGTAAGAATCAGGTTGGAAATGTTTTGTAGGGTAAAATTATCATGTCTAATGGAACATTTTCATGGATGACAGGAAAGAATATTGGAGGTCAGTTTTTAATTGCTCAAAGCTACATATGGTACCTCATGCAAGTTCAGAAAAAGGACAGAGGAATAGTTAATAAGGACAAGAAATTAACTTACATGTACTCCCCCCCCCAACACACACACACACACACACACACACACACACACACACACACACTGGATTATCCACTTCCATTGCTTCTGATATATTCTATAAAGAGCATCAGTATTTTGCCATATCTACTCATATTACACTATTAAAATTAAGTCTAGGGCTCTCATATTTCTTTGGTTTTGTCTTAACTCAAAATATGTTTATTCCTAGTAAGCCCTACATTGAATTTATCAACGTATGAGACATAAAACATGATGTGATTTAATTTGTTATATATTGAGTATTTTCCTTAAGTTGAGCCCATGTGTGTTATTTTATTAAGAAATTTAGTACAAATATGAAAGTGTGTTTGGACTGTATTTGGTTTCTACTTCTATTATACTCTCCAGATGGCCCCAAATTAAATGTGTCTGCTTTCACCATCTGAAATACTCTCTGCAGGTAATCCTTAATATTAAAAAACTTCCCAAGAAGTTTAATCAGCAAATGGAATATGCCTGGGAAGTAAATAGCTTACTTTTAAAATGAATAAATCAGAAACATAATACTTGACATTATTCCATTTACATACATAATACTTTACTATTTTATATCTTATATGCTATCAAGGCACAATTCACTTCTATGCTTTGAATTTTCAAATTTCAGACTTGGTTTCTGAAATACTAGTTAAGTAATATTTAAGTATTTTAAATTTTTAAAACTTTTTCACATTTTTCAAAATATATTCCCCATGACTTGTCAATAATTTTTGATTTAAGAAGACTTGCAAAATACATATTTTCATTTCTCCATATGTGTTTTATGTTCTCTGGGTACTCAATTAATGAGATTTGAGGAAAATAAAGCAATGTTTAAAAAAATTCTGTACTAGTTTTCTTTTGTTGTAGGGAAGATATAAAAAGTTCTATATTCAAATTAAATCTTAGCGCATTGTTCTGAGTGCTTTTTTATTTATCTGAATACAATATTGGTTATCAAATTGTGCTTGCAGAGATAAAGCTACCTTTATTAAATATCAAAGTATTAAAGATGGCTGATTGCTTTCAGAGCAATTGCATTATTTTCTTTGGGATTTCAAAAATTGTCTTGAGATTGGATTGTGTCTCCATTAAACAATAACTACAGATAGTAATGTTTTCATTTATTTTTGAAATATAACTTTCTTACATTTCACTGTTTGATTATTACATTTAAAAAAACACACCACAAAGCATTTTCCCCAACTACAGGCTTCATGTTTAAATAATAAACTTGATTTAGATTAAAACCTATAAACCTTTTTTTGTGAAAAGACAATGATTCGGAATACAAACTCTGTACTACAGTTGAGTAAACAGGTTATATTCTTAGAGGTTTAAAAACTGTATTAATTGATTAATGTGTTCTGACATACAGATTAATAAAATATAAGAGTTCCTTTAAGGAGAGCATTGTAGCAAAGAAGACAGAAACATCATAACAAGATGAGATAAACCGTACAATACAGGAATACACTCATAATATGGAGCCATTTAGAGGGTTCACTTAGCTCTATCTGTTAGCAAGAGCTGTGAATAAGGCGCTTTGGCCTTCCGTAGAGAAAAAGTAGGTCTGCCTATCAGTGCTTCTCACGGACAAAGTTGAAGCAGCCAGATAACCAGGAAGTCTGGTTGGTTTGTTCCGTACAGTTCAGCATCCCAAGGCCTAAAAAGATGGGGAAAGGGTGGGGCATCCATCTTGGGAGAGCAATGGAGACTATCCAACACTGTACATTCCTCCAAAATATTATTTTTTAAGTTTGTCTTACCCATTTATTAATGTATTTTTTTACATAACATCTAGAATCCATGTATTCAAGCTGTCTGAAAATCCGTGCTAGTACTTTTTACTGGAATAGCATTTATAGTTTACTTTGGATAAACAAAAACTTTTTATTAAGGTGAACCGTCCATGAACATGACATATTTCTCCATATATTTGATTCATCTCTCATTGATTTATTTTATAATTGGGTCCATATAAATTCTATGTATGCATTGTACTATAAACTCTTAGAAAACATTTTATATTTTTATAGTCTTCAGAAACCTCTCTATTTCCTCCAGCTGCTTATATTACCTTGGAGTTATTCTCTATCTTGGCATTAAGTGTACAAGTCCCGCCTTTTGAATTTGATGCTGGAGCTCAGCCCAAAGGTCAACCAATTCATATTTGCTTTCCTCTCTGACCAAGGATTGCTACCCCAAGGAAACTTCCCTGCATTGTTATGTTTCACTAGTCACTTTTCTCATCTATTTTCTCAGTTTCATACATATTCTGGGACGTGAAAAGTTGATAGGTAAAATGCTTGCCTTCACATACCGTTAACAACTCTTTCTCTCAGCCGGGTTCCCTAACTGCTCTGGGATGAATACCTGATATCCTAATGTAATGCCTGAAACTACTGTGTCCTTGTTCAGTCACACTGGGACTCATCTTGCACACTTGTCCTCTGGGCAACTCTCTACTAGACACACTCATACACACACTGAGAGGAAAGTGTTCTTTGTATCCTTAATGTATTTCACTTTTTAAGTATATTTTTATTGATTTCAGAGGAAGAGGGAGGGAGATACAGACATCAATGATGCGCTTGGCCCCTGTGGCTCAGTGGTTGAGCATCAACCCATTAAACAAGACGTAACTTGTTCGATTCTGGTCAGGGTACATGCCTGGGTTGTGGGCTTGATCCCCAGTAGGGGGCGTGCAGGAGGCAGCTGATGGATGATGTTTTTCTCTCATTGATGTTTCTATCTCTCTATCCCTCTCACTTTCTCTCTCTGTAAAAATCAATAATTTTAAAAAAGAAACATCTATGATGAGAAAGAATCATTGATTGGCTGCATCTTATATGCCCCACGCCAGAGATCAAGCCCACAACCTTGGCATGTGCCCTGACTGTAATTGAACCATGACCTCTGGATTCATAGTTCAAATCTCAACCACTGAGCCATGCCAGCCAGGCTACTGCATTTCTTAAAAGGTTCATAAGGTTGTGGAATATTTAAGCTTCTTGCTTCCGATTAATATCTAGCGTGGTACTGCCATGGCAGGTGAGGAAGGGGAGGCAGGAGTCCATCCTAGCTTGTCATCTAGCTGGTTAAATATTTATGTATTTCTTGAAGAAGCAGGGTTCTTGAAAGGAGTGAAAACATCTCACTTCACAGGCCATCGTTGGAGCAAAGTATCAAAGTGGGCTTAGTTTGCCCGACTGCTCAGATGACAAAAGACAAACACAGAAGCAGAGAAGGAGAGAGCTCATCAGGAAGGGCCTCCCAGAAACAGCAATTTGGGAGACATGAGCCTAATTATGCATCACCTCTTCCCGATCTGCCTCCAAGCTCCCCACCAGTAAACATATGCATGTAGGAGAGAACTAATGAGATAGTGAGCTCGCCTCTCAGGGGAGTACTTCCAGTCTAACCCACTTGACATGGTAATGGGATCAAGCTTACTCTCTTAAAGGGCTGCACTTACACTTTGCACTAATTAGTCCTTCCCGGATTCCAGTAAACTTTAAAAGCTTCAGTAAAGATAGCTCAAATATTCATATAAGTAGAGTGTTCTTTTAATTTGATTTCATCAAGATGCTCATGTTTATAGATGTACTTGGCAAGGCCTAGGTTTGGTTCGTGGACCCGTTTTCCAATTCTCTTTCTGCTAATACTCAGGGTGTGAACTCGGGTGAGGTATTATTGTTCTAATTGCAACATGATGATAATTTTCTCCATAATGAGTTTCTGTGTATAAGACCTCATTGGTACAGAATTGACACTCAGCACATCACAGCTTTAAAAACAACAACAACAAACAAACAAACACAAAACTCCTGCCCAGCCTTCGTGGTTCTGTGGTTAAGCGTCAACCTGTGAACTAGAGGTCACAGACTGATTCCCACACAGGGCACATGCTGGGGTTGCAGGCTTGATCCCCAGTGTGGGGTGTGTAGGAGACAGCAGGCCAATGATTCTCATCATTGATGTTTCTATCTCTCTCCCTCTCCCGTCCTCCCTGAAATCAATAAAAATATATTTTTTAAAAAGTCCTTCTTTGTCTCCTGAGCTGTAAACTCAAGTGATTCAATAAAGAGATAAAATATATGCAACTATATCTGGGTAGAAAGGCAGTTCCCAGATATATTTGTGCAGTTAATATATATCATTTCCACATGTACAAGAAAAAGCACACATTAACCAAACCACTGCAAAGCGCACGTGGGTAGTACTTATAAGTAGGAGTTCATTTTGTTGGAATACTGTTTTTTCAGTATATCTAGTAGTTATTGCACTAGCCCACCCACACAGTCTGCTTGGCTGCTGCTTGGCTAGGGCAAACAAACTCCTTCCTGTCTTTCATTATCATGAATATTAGGAAAACTCTCCCAAAGCTTGTATTTTTTCTTTACTACCATGATTCAGAAACCCTTGCTTAGGACTTCATTGTGAGAGCTCGGTGTATTACAATACATAGCGGATTCATAAATATCTCAGTTACATTTAGCCTGGCACTGGTTTGATGAAGTCTAAATCCCAGTTTTGCTCATGAGTGTGAAAAACAAAAGACAAATTAAATGTCCAACATAAGGCAAATGATTGAAAAAGTATATAACCACAAATCAACATAATGGCTTGACATCAAGGAAAATAAAAGTTACCATGCAATTTTATATGAGAAAAATTCTAAATCCAAAATTTCAAATTGGAGGAACACTATTATTGAAATGAATAATAATATGAATCCTAGAAGAGGATAAGCAGGAGTAAGTAATTATTTCATCAAAATAGGGTTGTGTGAGTGAGTGAGTATCCAGAGCATGCATTTTGGGTTGTTTTCAAAATACGTGCACGTGACAAAGTGAAATCAGCAAGTCTCTAGCACTTCTAGGAGCTAGTGGTACTCAAAAGTTTTCTGACCTATGTCCACGATTTTAAAAATATGGTATATATTTCTATGTTAATTTTAATTGAAAAACAGTTATGGGCTTAAATAATTCTGACAGTAAGTAATCTAAATCACTTTTTATTTTATGATGACAAATGTAGGTCTTACATAATTTTAAGATGACAGAGATTTCGATTTACTGTCTACCAATTTAGTTTACTCTCCCAGACTCCCTCAAGCATCCCTTCACTCTCCTCTGGTGTTCTGGATATATTCTAAGAAGTCCTACCCCTACTTCATAAAAGTGTAAGGTCTAATCTAGTGGACAGATTGACAGTTGATCATCTGTATTAGAACACACTGTATATAAATTAAGGCAAAGTTCTAAACCAAAGTATCAATATACAGCACACATACGATTATACATAGTCTAATCATTCACATTTTATTCTAGCTCAGATCTTTCTCCTTAGTTCTAGAGCCATTGAAATAATTACTCCCCAATGTTCAATCAGGATCAATCACATGAACTTTAAAATAACCCGATCCAGGACTTACTTGTAATCTTTCTCCCACATGCATGCCTCCTCCTGGATCCCCTGTGTTTAATCGAACCACCATTCACCCACACCAAAATGGTCATGTTGTTCCAACCGCAGACAGAAAATAAATAGGTGAACAAATTACTTTGAGTCCACTTCATCAGCCTCTGCAAACCTATCCTCAACTCTTCATCATTATGGCTGCCAGGTGCCATGGACCTCTTCAGCTATTTCTGCATCTCCTAAAAGTATCTTCTAATTTGTCTCATTCCTTCTTGTGTGCTCCCTTTCAGTTCTATGCTGATATGGCCATCCAGAGCACGCTTCCTTTGAATTGTGCTTCTTGTAGCAGGACCAGACAGAAATAAAATACACCAAAGGCAACTATTTGACTTTCTGAGGAAAAGTTCTTGTCAGTGTTATATATGACAAAGTGGCTTTCAAAGACTGAACCTACTCTTAGTCATGCGAATGCCAAATAGCAATGCACATATTTATGTGAAATGTAAAGGTTCTGTTTTATTGGTTAAAAGTCTTTTGTGGCATATATTTCTTCAAAAAATAACAGGTGAGTTATTTAAAAACATGTTGCCTTAAGGGTGTAGTGTCCACTAATCAGATCATCGGACGTATAGTCCACCTTACCCTCAGGAGAGCATGAATAGTTGCTATATTATTCTTATTTTTTAAAGTATAATTTAATTAATATTAGCCTTCTCTACTAAGCTATACTAAAGACTAGTTAAGCATTCTGTGACTGCATTTTCATATTAATGCATGATAATGATAATCATTTCCCCTTAATAGAAAACAGAAATTAAGCTTAGAAAGATTATGTAACTCACTCAAAGTTTTTGAGCTTTGAAGTAGAAAAATGAGGAATCAAATAGAGGTTTCTCTAATTCTAAAGTATAATTTATTAATTTACGTTAATCTCTCAGTAGTATTTTGTGTTTCTTCTTACTAAATAAGAGTTTGTTTTACAGTTGGAAGTTATATAGGCCTTTCCCCCCAATACTGCATTTGAAACAAAAAAAGTATTTTATAAATATCTTTAATTTTTCACATTGAAATACTTATTCTAAAGCCTCTTAGGTGTTTCAAGTGAAATATAAAAACAAAATGAGAATATAGCAAATATAAAGTTTCTCAGTAAATTATGTTTTAAATATTAAAAGATAAAAGAATAATGACTATTTATTTTTAATTCCACCTCATGTCCTAAGTTATATGCTGCATGCTTAAAACCATACTGTTTACACAAGTGTTTACTACAAAGACTTTTTATCTATAGCTTTCTGCAGGTGAGGACTGGTCAGCTGGATTGCATGCAGTGGGAAGATGAGCTAGGATGACACATACCATTGGCTTCTGACTACTAAGACACAGGACAATTTTTTACAAAGACACGAGGGCAGATTCTGGAATGATGAGTGACTAGAACTGGAGAGGTGGTGATAATATCGATTTCCATTTGACCCTGAAGGAAGAAGGGAGGTGATTTGTAGAGGCTTATGATCACAGGCAAGTGACTGTGGTATCAGGGAAGTCACACAAGCAAGGGGGGGGGTGTTCCCCAGGAGCAAGCTAAATCCAAAGACGCAGAGAAAAAACAGCAACAAAAAAGTATCCAGAAAGGGATTTCAAAGAGGAAAATTGGCCTCAGCTTAGAAGCTATAACAAAATGGAGAAAGACACACTAATCTTTGCACTGAGAGCAGCAGAAAAGCTGCTTGTGAGAACTGGACCAAGTCCAAAGTGAGAGATCACAGATGAGGCACACACATGCATAAGCACAATAGTAATGCATCACAATCACCTTACATATTGCTATCATTTTACTTAATTTTTATATTTGCCCTTTGAGGTGAGAAGGCAGAAATAATCAGTGTCCATGCAACTGCTGAAGAACTAAGGCTCGGAGGTGTTAAAGAATGTGTCTAGCCCTAACCGGTTTGGCTCAGTGGATCGAGCGTCGGCCTGTGGACTGAAGGGTCCCAGGTTCGATTCCAGTCAAGGGCATGTACCTTGGTTGCGGGCACATTCCCAGTAGGAGTTGTGCAGGAGGCAGCTGATCGATGTTTCTCTCTCATCAATGTTTCTAACTCTCTGTCCCTCTCCCTTCCTCTCTGTAAAAAATCAATAAAATATATTTTTAAAAAAGAATGTGTCTAAAGGACACGGAACTAGAAAGAGAATAAAATCTGCAGCTCAGGGAAAACTCCAGGGCCAGCACCCCTGTCACTGTAATACACCCCCACTCGCATGTCCCACTAGGGACACAGTGATGCTAGAGAAAGTCACAGCTAGATTTGATGTCCTGCTCTGGCAAAGTACATAATGTTCCCTGCACAGTTTATAAAAGTAACTTCCCTAATACATGGTATTTCAGTTTCCTATGAGGCCACATAAGTGAATAAGGGGTGATAATGACATTCTCATTATTTTAGGAATGCATTTGCATTTGTAATGATATAGCTCCTACCAGGCACCAAAACCACAGAGGCAACTGTCTGAATTAATTATATTTGTTTGGCTGATTAGATAAAAAATGCAAACATAAACTGCACAGCAAACGACTTTAAGATTATTTAATCTTTCTCTTGAAAGGGAAATGGGCCTCTGAAGCTGTTCTTCATTTTAAACTCAAAAACTAGATCATTAAATCAAGCGGCTGAAACCGTTCTTTAAAAATACCCCCCCCAAAAAAAAAATTATTGCATATCCTCAAGTGTCTGAAATAAGCATATCAATCTACATAATATCAGCATTTATGTATGAATTTGCAGTTATTTCCTAGATTAGCCTGCTCAATTTTTATGAGCCAAGCCCCATGCCTCCATGGGAAGTGCTGGCTTACACCGTGTCCATGTAGCGGACAGCGACTTTGAAGTGGGGATAAGTGCATGTGAAACCAGCCCCCTGAAGTTCTCCCCGTGCACAATTAGCTTTGCGGGTGTGCTCTCACCACACCTACCCTGTCGTGGTCATGAAGTCCCTGTTAAATGAAGTTCCACCAGGATTCTCCTTCAGGATTCTCCTTCCTGTGCGCCGGCTGCCAGCCCACCTTCAGAATGGAGTCCAATGGTGGCTGATACCTTTCTAACGCTCTGAACCTTGTTTGTACGCTGTGCCTCACTTACCAGTGAAGAATAATTCCTGGAGTGGGAGCAGTGTTCCAAAGTCTTATTATTGCTCAATTAGAATACCTGCCACTCCCTCACTCCATTCTACTTTATTCTGGAGTACAAACCAACTGTATCTCCTCCCCGCTTAAAACCTTTCAAGGGTTCCTGTCACTTATAGGATAAAATCCAATAAGGCTCCAATTCATCTCCCAACTTTATCTGCTATTTTCTCCTCATACTTAGCGTTACAACTATATCTATATCATCTATCTGTCTATCAAATATTATATTAGATTCCTATAAAGCTACCAATTCCCAGATACCCATGTCTATATTATCATAAATATGTATTTCAACGCCAGTTCTTAAAATGTGTAATGATCACTTTCTACAGGGCTTAACATAATTAAGTAGAATCTTCCTACATTGCAGTGGGCAAGGGAAGAGGGCTTCTGCTTGTGAATGCGTGTGTATGTATGTGTGCATGCATGTGGACATATGTTTTGAGATATATTTAAATACTAATTAGCAATAATTAAATTTTGAGTGACTTTTTTTTGGAAAAAAGAAAGGCTCTAATTGGGGCTTGAAGGACACACCATTTAACAAAGCAAACTTTTAGCCATCATCACTAAGCATTTACCCCCTGTAGGCCAAGACATAGTAAAAAACTCTATTGCAGAACTGGTTCCATGGTAACAACGGATAGGAGGGTAGGGAACCAGAAAAAGCCCAGACTCAATAACTATAATGAAAAGCAAGGTTGATGTGGCATCTAGAGGAGCTTACGTGACTGACAGTGAGTCACAGACCAGGGTGACAGAACACGGTGTTCCTAGGAGCAACATAGATGTTAGCTGCTATGTCTATATAACCAAAAGAAAACTTTACCAAACAAACAAAACAAAAAAAGTCAAGGAATGGAGGATCAAAAGTAGGAGTGCAGTTGCGCCTATAAGAGGCATGATTCTTTGTCCAGTTTCCATAGCTGAGTCAATTTTTATACAAGAAACTTATTAAAAGAGGCCACATATGTGAAAGAAGCAACCTGCAATATACTGAACCAATATATCAATCATGTCATGCTAATCAGACCAGAGAGCAAGAAATGGATAGCACATTGAAGGGCTTAGTAAGACATGGTCTGGCTAGTAAAAAAGATAAAAATCCTCTGAAAATTCAGGGTTCTACTACATTAGTAAGAAGATTAGGTGTATAATGGTCTGGAGGATGCCTAGACATCCTCTCCAAAATAATGTATATACTGCATCTTGCTTCTCCCATCATGAATAAGGAAGTCCCATTTTTAAAAGCCTCTTAGGGTTTTGGAAGTACCTTATTGATACCCGGGAAAACTACTTCAACCACATACTGGGTGACAGGAAAGGCTAATAAACCTGAAATGGATCTAGAGCAGGAACAAGATCTTCATCAGGCTCTAACCAATTTGGCTCAGTGGATAGAGCATCTGCCTGTGGACTGAAGGGTCCCAGGTTCGATTCCAGTCAAGGGCATGTACCTTGATTGTGGGTGCATCCCCAGTAGGGGGTGTGCAGGAGGCAGCTGATCAATGTTTCTCTCTCATCGATGTTTCTAACTCTTCTATCCCTCTCCTTTTCTCTCTGTAAAAAATCAATAAAATGTATTTTAAAAAAAATCTTCATCAGGTCAAAGGGATGACCCTGAAGAAATGGCTCTTTTTATGCTCTCTGACCTCACATCACATCCATCCACTGACTTGCTCACTAAACATACATACATTCACCTCCTTCCACTTCCAAGGGCAGCTCACAATCTTTTTTTCTTACCACAGGACCTTAGCACACACTTTACTCGCTGCTTGGCTGATACTATCCAACTGGATCTCACCAATGATGTGTCTGTTTAAATATTCTTTCCACCACATATCACCCCATCGATAGTAGATCTTCTGAAAATTTGGTTAGTCCCCTAGTTCTCTCATTCACAGTAAATGTCATAGTCTTCTTGTTTACTTATCTACCATCATCTGTCTCTTACACTACCCCTTAGGCTCCATGGTACAGCAGAACTTATACTTGCAGTTATTTCATGCATATTTACACTGAGTCCCAGCACATGGTTCTTTTCTAATTGTATTTAGAAATTCACGTGGAAGATCAGCATGGGAGCCTATATAATAAAAGGCTAATATGCAAATTGACTGAACAGTGGAATGACCAGTCACTATGATGCGCACTGACCACCAGGAGGCAGATGCTCAATGCAGGAGCTGCCCTCTGGTGGTCAGTGCACTCCCACAGGGGGAGTGCCGCTCAGCCAGAAAGAAGCTGGGTTCGTGGCTAGCAAGTGCAGCGGTGGTGGCAGGAGCCTCTCCTGCCTCCGTGTCAGCGCTAAGGATGTCTGACTGCATGGGGAGCAGGCCTAAGCCACCAGTCAGACATCCTCTGAGGGCTCCCAGACTGTGAGAGGGCACAGGCTGGGCTGAGGCTGAGGGACCAGCCCCCACCCCCGAGTGCACAAATTTCATGCACTGGGCCTCTATTATAGTAATAACCATCCTTGTTCCCAGAATGATTTCTCTTTGCCGGTACTGCATCCTTAACTAATTCCTATCAAATGGCTATGGGACTGTGGCCTGTAACAGGACTTGACTTCATCCCTTTACATAAACCCTTGGTGGACACATCCCCTCCACTGACATTGCTACACGATGGCCAATGCCATTCCATGCATGCTTTCCATGCACACAGCGAAAGGGGTCTGAGGAGATGGGTCTCCAATTATGACAAGGCCATCAGGGCTGAAGAGTTAACATTGAATTGATTATGGGATTGATTGCTCCAGACCCAGAAACCTGCCACTCAGTATGTTGTCTCTTTGCAAATACAAGTGGTAGTAACAACTTTCCTCATTGCAACATTATTTGCCATTCAAGTCCATAGGACATAAGATGGTGAGATAATATTGTCAAGGAACATAGGGTTAATAAGGAAAATGCATATTTGTTCTGTTTCTGTGTTTCTAAAGCATCTCCCCAAAATCTTCAGCTAAAAACCAAAGTTATGCCCTGATAATAAAAACCAGCTTCATCCTCTTGGGTTTATAAAGCTAGAACCGTGTGTGTTGTGTTGTGTGTGTGTGTGTGTGTGTGTGTGTGTGTGGTGCACATGTTGAGCACTGGAAATAAACCTCACAGCCTGCTCCCACTTACCACTGAGGGGCACAGAATAGGATCAAGAAATGGTGCAGAACCCTGTGCTTAAGATGTGATGGGGAGATTAAGCTGAACAACTAGAACAGGTGCTCCCATCGAAACGGAACTAATGGAAGAGACAGAAGAGAAAAATCAACAACAAAAACATGTAATACTAACTTTTGTATAATTAGAGCACAAAGAGAAGTTTCTGGAATGAACACATTGAGTAGAATTTAAGCTCTGCCACAGGCGTGTAAATGTCCAGGAGACAAAGAGCAAGCTGTCACATTATGCTTTTAAGCCCAGTTCTCAACACATTACCTGATGCCCAGGAAATGCTCAATAAAGGAACGGAAGCAAAATGATTTTTAGAGGAGGACCAGCATGTTAGCAGCCTGCAACCCAGACAGGAGCCTGGATAGGGCCTGTTCCTATTGCACCTGAAAAGTATCAGGCATATGGCTTTGAACAGCTTACTTCACCATGACTCCTTCTTTTATAAGACACTTGGCCTTTTGTGAGTGGAGCTACAGCTGTCTCTGAAAATGGCAACATCTGATCCTGAGGCCTAGAATATATAGCACTTGAAAATGTCATTCATTTAAGGTTACCCACCGATGCTAAGAGCTTAGAAAAAAATTAATGGGCAGATCTGGTGAAGGAAAAGAACAAGCAAAACAACCATTTTGATCAATATGAAGAATATGAATGCATGTTGTATGCCTAAGACCTTCTTTTTCTTGAAATAATTCTAAATAGGTCTTTATGTGGTCAGCTTGAAAAACAACAGACAAGACAGAACTGTTTATTTCTTTCTAAAAATGTGATCAGGTGAAGGCATGATATGTGACTGTTGTGTGGCCCCAACAAATGGCAGAAGCAGGAAAATTAAAGGTTTAATTACAGATGATTTCATAGATGGAAATATGATTAGGGTGACCATCTCCTATCAAACAATCTAGGTTCAAATCCCCAATTCACTCTTTTTTAACTATGTGATTTCATCTTTGAAAAGGAGGTTGCAAAGGCACCTACCTCCTGAGTCACTTGGTGTTAATAATGCGTATAAAGCCTCGATATAGAATAAATAATAAATATCCCTACTAAGTTCAAACTTCTTTTTACTAATCAGCACCTTGAAGCCCATTCATCAGGACATTTATGAAGCATGTCATGTGCTTCAGGTATTGTGTGCCTGAGTGGGGGGGGCGGACAGAGAATGGTCTTTGCCTTGGTTATAATTATAAAGTCTGGAAGTCAAGCATGGTTACAAAGACTTACGTCAGATATGGACTCTAAATGAAAGGAAGTGCAAATTGAAAGAAAAATCCCACAGTAAGTGCTTAATTACACCTGGAATGTTCAGAAAGACTTTTCTGGGGTGCGAGGAATAAGATCTGTGGTTTGACAGATGAGAGGGAGTTTGCACCATTGTCATGGTGGAGAAGAAATGTTGGCCAGAAAGAAAAAGCATGGTAGCAAAGATGCCGGGCATATTCTAGCAGCCGCAAGTAACGGGGCAGGGGTGGAGAGTGGCCTTTGTGAGGGTGGGCCAGAAAGTCTGCAGAGCTTCCACACTGGGTCTCTGAGCCGGGCTCGAGTTCTTATCCTTTATTCTATAGGGAGACCACAGAGAGGCATCGTTGTGAGGAGGGGGAGGGGTGTATTTTGTTTTATTTGTATTTTTTAACTTTTCATATTGAAATGATCTCAGACTTCCAAAATGTTGCAGAAATAGTACAAAAATTTCCTATAGACCCTTGACCCATTTCCCCCCAATGCTAACCTTTTCTATGACCATAGCCAAATGTCAAGAAAGGAAAATTCACATTGAGCAACGTGGAGAGTTGTGGCTTCAGCACATTTTAGCTCTGTGACTCAACTAAACGATTTCAGTCTCCATGTCTTTATAACTTGGGAATAATACCTGCTTTGGACACCAGGGATAGAACTTGAATTATGCATTGTTTGGGTACCAAATATAATACATCTTCTGGAATGCAACAAGCTCGCAAACAATTGTTGAATAAGTGCTATGCTTCACAGAAATGCCTGTTCCTGTGATGAATTAGTCATAGGAAGATGCCTCCAGGATGCCTCAGTGGTAAATGTGCAGACAACAAACACGTCTGGCTTACACGAGTGTAGATAGGACTTGCTCAGTGTCAACATAACAGTACACAGGACTTTTTAAAAGATATGTGGACCTCACAGCAGCTCCCTGGGAATGTTAGATTTGAGCTTCATAGGCATACATTTCTTTTTGTAGGAACCGCTGCCCTTCCTGTTTAGCTTATATTTTGTGAATAAAATTCTGATTCGAGTTCTTTTTTAGACATGGAGGCTATGATAGAAAACTTCTGACATGGCTCCCAGTAATGCCCATCTCCTGGCATTCACTTTGCCTAATCCCTTCCCACCTGCCAAGTAGATGTTGGACTTTAGCAAACGGTTTCAACCTAATAGGATAAGACAAGAGTAATGAGCTGTCTCTTTGGTGGCCAGGTTAAAAAAAAGACTGAATTCTGTGTTGTTAGAACTCTCTCTGGCTCTTCTTGTTCTGATGAGATGAATAATGCAGGACCCTCATGGCAAGGAACTGAAGGAAGCCTGTGACCAACAGCTTGTGAGGAACTGAGACCCTCAGACCCACATTCCACAAGGACACTAATCCTGCCAACAGGCACTAGGTGAGGGTGGGAGAGTCCTTCCTCACTTGAGCCTTCGCTTGAAACGTCGATGGCATCATTGTGAAAGCTGGCCACAAAGGACCCAGTTCAATGGTTTCTGACCCACAGAAACTCTGAAAAAATAAGTGGTGTTATATGTAATAATCTATTTTCTAGGGAATATCTCCCATTGGTTCTGTTTCTGGGGAGAGCGCTGATGAATACAGGTATTGTTTACAGAATGCTCATGCTGTTTGGGGCCTCACAGCACCTACAACCGAGGATAGAAGACCAAGTGCGACAAGCTGACAGCACAGCACTTAGGTCAGGAACTTTACAATGCTGTTAGGTTTCTAGCCACAAAATCTTAACCTAATTGGCAATGTACATACACAACTAGCCACTGAAACCAACACAAAGAACTGCACAGGAAGGAGCCCGCAGACCCATGGGCCTTCCGGTCACAGGGGCTCCCAGCCAACAGTCTGCAGTGAACGCGTACCAAACTCCGATGCTGTCTCAAAACCAAGAGGAACTTTCATTTCACTTGCTTGTGCAGTGAAATACTTCCCAGCATGTCTTTTCTTATTTTTCTATTTATTTCGGTGACACTGCTTAATATGGTTGTATAGTTTCAGGTGTACAATTCTATAATACTTCACCTATATATTGTGTTGTGTTCACCACCCCAAGTCAAGTCTCCTTCCATCACCATTTACCACCCCTCCTTACCTTCTTCTATCTCCCCCAATCCCCTTCCCCTCTAGTAATCGCCATACTGCCTTCTGTGTTTTCTTTTTTTCTTTTTGTTTAATCCCTTCACCTTGACCTCTTTGCAAAAGTGGAGAGTTTCTGACATTTGGAAGATGAGCTTTATTTTCCACTTGGCACAATATAAGTTAGAGAGTAGTTATTTAGTATTATCCAAGCGGCCTACAATCTTAATGGTTGTGTAGGCCACACGTTCCCTCCCCGGCCCGTGTTCTTGCTAACACACACCCATCTCTATGCCACCCACACAGTGGGCATCACCCCCTTATGAAAATTGGAGACATAGCAAACCTCTCTGTATTTGGGCCAGGATACACTCTTCGGGGAGAGAGATTCCTACAATACCATGAAGTCTGAGCTTGACATGTTCCCCATCTGATCCTTGTGTTTAATGAATGGGCTGTTTGTGCTTTTGGAGAGAGTACATTTCCCTTTCCTAATCACTATTTGTAACTCTCACTATAACTCCTTTGTAAAGAGATCTTTTTCTCCTTCCATCTGCTCTGTCAACCAATCACCAAGGACATTGGGATAAATGCCTTGCTCCAAGATGGAAGCTTTTCATTAATTTAAAATTAATCCAGAAATTCCTAACTTCTGTGAGGAGGGTTCATAGTGGGTATCTTACTCTTTTTTTCCTCCAAAGAATATTTGGAACTCTAAGTTTTCAGGTCCCCTTCAACTTATAGTTGCAATACAGCCCTAGCCGGTTGGGCTCAGTAGACAGAGCATCAGCCGAATGACTGAAGGGTCCAAGGTTTGATTCTGGTTAAGGGCATGTACCTCAGTTGCAGGCTCAATCCCTGGCCCTAGTCGGAGCTCCTGTGGGAGGCAACCAATCGATGTTTCTCTCTCAAATTGATATTTTTCTCTCTCTCTCCCTTTCTCTTGCTCTCCCTTCTGTTCTCTCTGAAAATCAATGGAAAAATATCCGTAGGTGAGGATTAACAAAATAACAATAATAATAATAATTAATAAAAGCCTAATAGACCAAACGACCAGTCGCTATGATGAACACTGGCCACCAGGGGGCAGACGCTCAATGCAGGAGCTGCCCCCTGGTGGTCAGTGCACTCCCACAGCGAGAATGCCTGTTAGCTGACCAATGAATGGGTGCCAGATGCAGGGCTCACAGCTGGAGAGTGCTGCTGCAGCAGCACGAGCCTCTCCTGATCCGGACTGACTGGGTACAAGCTCACGGCAGGTGCAGCAGGGATGAGCAGGAGCTGCAGGCAGGAGCAGCAGGCAGCTTTGGACTACCATTTTCTGCCCGATCCCCACAGGGTCTGCAGGGATAGGCCGAAACCAGCAGTCCAACATCCCCGGAGGGGTCCCGGATTGTGAGGGAGCACAGGCCAGGCTGGTGCACCCCACTGGTGCACAAATCCAAATCCATGCACCTGGCCTCTAGCAATAATAATAATAATAGAGTTGCAATACAAAACATTTGAGTTTATAACAAACATATTTTTCTTGAGGATAAAGTGATCTTTAACTAGGAAATTGTTTTCCTCAGCTTCTGTTAGCCCAAGAAGAGTCCACATTTCCAAAGCTTCCCAGATGATGGTAGTAGAAATTCCACATTTTATTTTGAAAATTATCAGTGTATGGAAAGAACCATTTGATATCTGCTGCTAGAATTTGAATATCTGTTTCAAAACACTTTTAGAACTAGCAAATTAGCATGTTGGGTGAGGCCATTCCTTTCAGCGACTTTTTCATAACAATAAAAAACCTCACTGTCTATGGTCTGTGGCTTTGAAACATGCTTGCACTTCATCATTGCACTAACTGCTCTCCTTTGCATTTATGAATATTCCAGGAAAAGCAGGGCAGAAGTAGGACTTTTAACATGCTGATCTCTATTTACATTCAATTTGAATGAGCCTCCACTTAAACAGAGAAAGGTTTCTAATTTTAAAACACTAATGAATAAGAAAAACGCAATAATGCTATGTTTCGTCTACTTGGTGCTAATGTGGAATACTATGGGAGGTGCTTCTTTGTCGTTTTAATGCCAGGAGGCTTTTTTTTTTAACAATCTCTGCCACCTGTATTCAGTTTGAGATACAATCATTCACTGTCTACAAACAAGTGATAACATTATTATGCATTTCTGTCCCCTTTTCATTCTTTACAAGAGTGACAAATATCCCTTTTATTAGATCCGATAGCTCCTGCTGGGCACCAGTGGACTCATTACCATTCCATTAATAAGCAGAGGCCTCCAGAGAATCTAGCTTTTTCCAGCCCCCTCCCCCCTTCATCTTTTCTATTTCCCCCTGGATTTTCCCAACAAAAGCCGCCAGGGCTGGTTATCTCTTTCATTTCACCATTCTCTTTTAAAAAAGAAACAATGGAAACCAAGTCTTGA
Organism: Myotis lucifugus; assembly: GCF_000147115.1. Taxonomy (NCBI): domain Eukaryota; kingdom Metazoa; phylum Chordata; class Mammalia; order Chiroptera; family Vespertilionidae; genus Myotis; species Myotis lucifugus. The sequence goes on along the minus strand of NW_005871227.1, from coordinate 1,657,879 downwards.
GATGAGATGGGTGATACTGAAATGATGCTGACAGCCAGCGACAAAGCTGCCAACCCCAAACGGGACGCTTACATTATTTATGAACACTAAATGTCACCAATTTCCCCTTGATCAGATAATTTCAGGAGACAGATGCGTTTCTGTGGGGGGAAGGGGTGTGTGTACATGCACCACCCGCTGCTCCCAAGCCCTCCCCACACCAGCCCTTCCACAGATCACCTGGCTCTGTGTCCAGTTCCCCTCAGTGGGTAGAAGACAGGTGCATCTGAGCCTGTTTCAAGTTTTACTACAAATCTCAGATAGGTTGCTTGATAGGGGATGCCAAGTGTGTTCAAACCTAATGGGACCCTCTGCAATGTGAAATCATTAGAAAGTCAACTGATTTTTTCTTTAAAAAAATTCTGTTTCCCATGCTCCTTTTTGAAGTCAATTATCAGAGGGAAATTAGCAGGAGTTGAAAGGAAAAGAAAATATCCCTCTGGCTCCTGGATCCAGTTATTGCTTTGGTGGCTGGGAAGGAGGGATTCGAATAATGAGGGGAATGAATACAATCTGTGTCACTGGGATTATCAATAAAGAGATGACAGCCAGCTATTCAGGAATATTTAACTAACGTTTACCAGGGAACCTGAGTCTTTTCGGAGCTTCAGTTGCTAAGAAGAGATGCATGGATTCATTTCCTATCAGCCTGGCTTTTCTCCTCTCCGTCATCCAAGTTGAGCAGCGAGGCATGTTTAAAAGCCAAGCATCCTATAACAGGGGTCTCTGGGGGGACTTTTTTTTGCTTCATCATTCAATGTTCTGTCTTTTGCATTAGAAAAGAATCCTAGAGTTCTTGTGGTTTGACCTCCTGAGTATAGATCAGAAGTCTGAGAACAAAAGAGGTTTTCCTAAAATTAATATTTTCACATTGCTGGAGAGCAGACATGGTCTTGCCCTCTTTCAATTCAACTAAAACTTCATACAGCCCCAGTTACTCCTCCACTTTCTGCACAGGGAGAGAAGAGCACGTCTACCATCCACGTGCCAAAGATATTCTTCAAACGCTACATGTCACAATGAGTGTTAACTTATAAAAATAAGCAGGTCATCTAAAAGCTGACTTCTGGTAGAGGAGCTTTGTCAACTGGAAAAGAATTAGGGTAATCGTAGAGGTAGTTAGATTGAATATCGATGGTGCAACACATATATGTACTCTTGCTGTTACTCTGCCCATTGGCCAATACAGGGTTTATTTCATTTCAGATTACCTGCTGAACACTAGCTTTTCTTTTCACTTTTCAGGTCTGTGTGTGTGTGTGTGTGTGTGTGTGTGTCTGTGTGTGTGTGTGTGTTTTATTAGTCAGCGTTCTTCCAATAGGAAATAATAGGCCTCAGATTGTTTGAATACATTCTTCCGCTTCCCCCACCCCCACACTTCCTGGTAGGCATTGCAACTTATGGAAGTACATTGCATCTGGGCTGTGCTCACTTCCTGTTGCATCCCACCGCTCTATAGCTGAGCGGAAATTAAAAATAATCATGCATGGACAATATAGGTGACACAGACTAAGCCTCAGACCTAGGTGGATGGTCAGCTCTTCATGGACCTTGTCTGGCCGAGTTGTACTGTGAGGAGCTGGAAGCCAGGTATCTGATTCAGCTCATTTCTACTCATTAATGATAGATGATTATAGGACATGAATGCCTTCCGCTTTCCCAAATTTTACTTGCATTTAGAAATGAATTAAGAGCTCATTTGCTTAAAATATTATTTTTATACATTTTTGAGTGTCATATCTTGGCTAGGCTTACCTCAAGTATGCTCTAGGGATGCCATAAGGGATATAACTCATGGCTACCAATCAGGTTGCTTAGATCATGGATGGGCAAATGTCCCAAAATGGCCAGTGAGATATATTTCGGGGAATTTTGGTGAAGTTGGGGAGAAAGAAAACTTATCTTTCACTGGACCTAATGATATGAAGAGGAGAGAACTGGTTACCACTTTGCCATCCCATTTGAGAGCCTGACTGGAGAGGAAAGTGTAAATAGTGAAAAGGGTACAGGTGGTGAGTTCTGAATGGTTCATTTATCTCTTTTCTCTTTTTAATGAAACAGTATGGATTTAGGTTTTGTATAAGTTTTAACTGTGAAAACAATTGAGCCATATAATCACTATTCCCATATTGTATTTAAGAAAATTGAGCTCCAGAGATGCTTAGAAATATTTTACTTCACAAATCAACTATCCTAAAAATTGAGCAACAATAAAGAATAAGGTCACACTGATTTTTAACTTACCTTCTTCCTGCTAATACCTGTTGTCCATAATTTTGGGGACTTTGGAAATGAGTTTTTTGAAAGATTTACATGAGAAAGAATAAAATAACCATTTTCTCCTTCTATCTGATACTCATTCAAATGGAAGAACAGAGCAGAAACAACTGGTTTAATGAGCTTCAATGGCACTAAACCCTTATACACCATCATTTCTACTACTAATGGTTATCATATTTAAGCACTTGCTATATTCCAAGTCTATGAAAAGCAATTCACATATTTTCTCACTGAATCTTCAAGTTAAGATATGGAAAATTGTATTAATATCTATTAGCATTCTACTTTGAATTGATAAAATATAAATCTCCTAGAAGCTGAACATTTTTCCAAATATCACAAGCTAGCAAGTAGTACACTGTGAATTTAATTCACCTCTGACTTTATAATATAGAATCCACGCTTAAAGCCATCCATATATAGAGTACACGAGCTTTTTATCTTCCATTAACTCATTTAAAATGCATAAAACACCCTTAAGCTAACTTACAGAAGAGGAAGTTATTCATAGCATATTCTCATCTGGAATTATTTTCCCATAATTCTGTATGCATGCTTTTTCTTTTCCCCAATTCATTCTATTCTTCTCATTCTCTCTAGGTCCAGGGAAGAAGAGGGATTTCCCAGTAACATAGATACTTCTCCTCAGGATGCCCAATTCTTACTCTATTTCTTTATCTGCCTGAGGGGGCGAACTGCTTTCCCTCCCCAAATTAGCAAATTAATAAGTACTTTACTTATGACTCAATACAAACAATAATTGAACACATTGCATGTGAAATCCATATTCCGTATGCTGTACACACACACACACACACACACACACACACACACACACCCCAAAAACAAGTGAAGTAAGTAAACAAGGCCTATCATTATCATTTTATTAAAAAGCATATGGAAGTAAAGGTGGTATAATCACGATCATGATGATAGTAACACCAATAACAACAATAGCTGCAGCCATGAAACTCATACAAAAGCTGCTTAGGTAAAACAAGGAAGGTAACCCCCCTCTCCCCGCCCCCCCCCCGACCCCCCATCTTACTACCAATCGTATCCCTTTTCCTTTGCACAATGACAATGACCCCATTGATTACTTGTACTGATAGGCTGCCTTCCAATTGCTTACCTTCTTCAGTAGAGCATAACGGAAGGCTGAATCCATGGCTGAGGGTTTTCATGAAGACTCGTCCTGCACTGGCATCTGTTACAGAAAATCACAGGAATTAAAACCAAACAGATTTGAGTTTGCCTCTGAGTCAATCAAGTTCTATTATAATGCACGCATTCCTAAAATCAGAAGAACATACATAGTACAAAAACTTTTTTTTTAAATATATTTTATTGATTTTTTTTTTTACAGAGAGGAAGGGAGAGGGATAGAGAATTAGAAGCATCGATGAGAATCCACGGCTGAGGGTTTTCATGAAGACTCGTCCTGCACTGGCATCTGTTACAGAAAATCACATGAATTAAAACCGAACAGATTTGAGTTTGCCTCTGATTCAATCAAGTTCTATTATAATGCACGCATTCCTAAAATCAGAAGAACATACATAGTACAAAAACTTTATACAAAAACTACTATTACCTGAATTGTACGATAAGTAAGACAAATGGTGACATTTGTAATACTTTAAACAATAAAGGTACATTTTAAAAAGGTGGGGACATGAATGAGAGAGAGAGAGAAAGAGAGAGAGAGAGAGAGAGAGAGAGATCAACAAAACCTCTGAGAGAGAGAGAGAGAGAGAGAGAGAGAGAGAGAGATTTATAGTGTTAGATTTTCATTATCAATCTCTGCGATAGGTACATTGGACAAGGTTTTAGGAAGAGACTTGGTCATTTAGACATAATCCTATAAAATTGTTGACACTAGATGTAGACCTAATATTCTGCTTTATTTGAAGAAGGAAAATACCACATATTAATAGAGATTATTTATTAAAATTTTGGTGCTACCAAGTGACATGTGTCATACCAAAAAGAATATCCTCCTATATAATAAAAGGCTAATATGCAAATAGACTGAACTGCGGAACAACTGAACAACCGATCGCTATGACATGCGCTGGCCACCAGGGGGCGCGTGTGAAAACATGGCGGGCATCGGCTGCAGGTGGCAGAGCACAGAACGTGGTGGGAATCGGCTGTGGTGGGATGGTGGAGCAGGTGAGCGGGGGCGCCAGACCAAGGCGGGGTGCTGGTTGCTGTCATCAGGGCAAGCCTTTGGTGGTTACTAAAAATTCTTTGCTCCCACACGCCGCGGTCCTGCCCAGTGCTCACACCTGCTGCTGGTGGCAGCCCCACTCTCACCCGCTCTCAGTGCCAGAGCCGTCACTTGCACCCCCTCCAGCTCCCAGTGCCCAGCACCGGCCCTGATTGCTTGCTGTCGTCAGCGGGTGCAAGTGGGGCTGGCGTCGTCAGCATGTGGGAGCGTGGCAGTGGGAGTAGGGCTGCTGGCAGACAGGGGACCAGGGGATTCAGTGAGAGAGATCAGGCAGGGGACGTGAAGGATTGGCCGAGATCCAACCTGTGCCTACCGTAGCCTCGCAGCCCACAGTTCCTTTCAAGGTGCACAAATTTGTGCACTGGGCTATATATATATATATATATATATATATATATATATATATATATATACACATACATGCCTAAGTGACCAAACAACCAAATGACCAGTCGCTATGATGTGCACATGCTCAACGTACAAGATCAGGCTCTCTCCTGTCTGGATCAGGCCTGTGGGGCTTGTGCCTGTGGGGATCAGACGTGAGGGGATCGGGCTTCCTCCTGTCTATTGAGCCTGTAGGGATCAGGCTGAAACCGGCTATCCGACATCCTCAGAGGGGTCCCGAATTGTGAGAGGGCGCAGGCCAGGCCGAGGGGCCCCACCAGTGCACGAATCCATGCTCCAAGCCTCTAGTTTAATATAATAATTATTATTTTTGTCTGTGATACTAACTAAAAAACAGAAAAAGAATGTTGATACATGATATCTGAGGCAAAATTCATGAGTCTATTTTCATTTTATTTTAATTCTCTAAAGATTCTCTAAGGTCGAAACTACTTTTTCTTTTTTAAATTTCATCTAATTTCACAGTTGTTTTCACTTTTATTTATCTGATGGCATTTAAATCTGAATATTGAAGTAGGAGGCTAATGTCCAGTTATCAGAGCTTGAAGTAGCTCCGTATGTTAAGAATTGTCTTGAATAACATAGTATAGTTTTAAATAAAATATATAAATATAGTCTTAACTACATATTACACATACATACACTCTCATAATTTACTACATCTTAAAATATGCATGCTTTGGTTATATGATTTTTTTTTAGTAATTTTTGCTATCTGTAATCTGGAATGTAAAAAAATAAGTCATTTATGTTTAGTAGATCCTGATGTATGCAGATGGATTCATTGACCTGTGTGCTAGATGGGTGTCCTATTTCTACCTCACCATTGGAAGGAGCCCCCATAGTTGAACAATCAAGTGATGAGAATGACAGTTCAAAGAAAAATGATTTCTATTTTGAAAAAGACAGTGCTTCCCAAAGTGAATCCTGAGAAACATTCCTACTGTGGGAAGTTCATTGGAACTCTAAGGGCAAAAAAATTATTTCATGCTAAAAATAAACTTGGAAGGTTTTGGAGTAAGATATTCATCTGTTCTTTCTTCAAGGAATTGACATGGAAAATTACATTCAAAACTGTAGAATGCACAATATTTTCAAGTGTGACATGAAATGTTCACCACAGTGAGTTGGGCCATAAAGAATTCTCAATGAATTCTTAAGTGTCTTTCTCTGACAAAAATTTAATAACTTTAGAAATAAGATAAATATCTATAAACGCTCCCATTTATTTCAAAATCAAGAAAATACTTCTAAATATCCTGAAAGTGAAAGAAGAAATACAAGGGAAATCAGAAAATATTTCAAGATGATGACAATGAAAATCCAACTTAACTACTTGTGGGGTGAACCTAAAGCCAAGCTATAAGTAGGGATTTTCAGAGCTTTCAATGCTTCTATGAGGAAAGGAGAATTAAGTTAATATACATGAACATGAATCAATGAAACAGAGAAGCGACAATAAAAAACAGCATCAATCCACATATTGGTTATTTACAAAGCTCAATAAAATGAATAAACCCCTATCAAGACTGATGAAGAACAAAAAGAAAGCTAAAAAGAGACCAGAGATAGCAGGTTTTCAAAAGGTGATATCACTACAGATCCTGCAGAGAGTATAAAGATAATAAGAAAGCAGTATAATACATATTTTATATAATAATCAAAAAGCTTGGATAAAATGGAAAAATTCCTGCATAGCAAAACTTACCAAAAGTGACTCAAAAAGGAAGAGAATATTTGAATAGCTCTCTATTAAATCAACATTTTAAATTAACTAGATGCACACACACAAACAATCCAATCCAGAATGGTTTCACTGGCAAATTATGAAATTATACAAAGCATTTAAGGATGAAAAATGCCAAACCTAAACAAAGTTGATCTTAAAAAAAATTCAGGAGGTAGAATACTACCAAACTTGTTACATAAAGTGAGAATTACCCTGGAATTAAAGCCTGACAGAAGATAGTGCATGGAAATTAAATTATAGAAAAAGATTAGAAACACATATCCTTAAAAATATTAACAAGTCATAGGAAAGGGTAATAAGGTCTGACTGCAGGAAGCAGAATAATTATCAAGTAGAAAAGGAAGGCAGAAAAGAGAAATGGCCTAACAAAGTATCTAGATGATGGAAGAGAATCAAATATTTTTTAAAGAATTGGTTAATGTATAAAATCTATAATTTGCATGACTTGAAGGTCAATTTCAGAGTTTATAATGACATTGGACCATTTTTAAACTTAATAAATGTCTTTATTGTAAAAACTAACACAATGTATGCTATTCCGTTTTAAGTAAATGTGGACTGAACAGATGTTTAAAACCTGATTCCTTGCACTGAAGCATTATTAAAATTACATATATCTGCACATAACACATCCAGTCAAGACAGTTTATATGTAAATCAAATAGCTGTTAATTCCAAGTAATATTATTTTTGATAGTACAAAAAATAAATGATAGATTTAAGAGCACAGAAGGGTTGGAAAGACTACTAAAAGTTTGATTAAATAAAAAAGCATATTGATATACCCTGTATTCACATCTGATGGCAGACTCGTTCACATCATGGTTAAAGTTGGGACTATGGGGGTAAGGGTTTTATTGCAGTCATACTTCAGGAGCTTGTTAGAAATGCAGATTCTCTGGCCTCACCCAAGAGCTATCTAATCAGAATCTGTATTTTCACAAGATTTGTATATGTAGTACATTTTGAGAAAATTCTATCTATAGAATCAACACAGTATGGGTAAAATGGGTGAAAGGGGTAGGTAAGAATGTATGTGTACAGAATATGTGTGTGTGTGTGTGTGTGTGTGTGTGTATTACATATATATTACTGCCCTATTATTTTGTTAGCAATATATGCATTCCAATATGCCACAGAGTAAGCCTAGAATAAATCTTAAGGATAGATGTATTGATTTGATTTCTGGAAATTTATCCTCATAAATTAGAAACTTGGAGAAGGTAATAAATAGACATAGCACATCATCGAAATATATAAAGCCTTAAAATAGATAAAATGTCTAACACATAGAAGAAATATTAAGTAACCATGGGATGTCCTTACAATAGATTAGAAACTATCTAATACATACAGCCATGTAAATTACAATAATGAATAAAATGATTGTTATGTAAAATAAATGATAAAAGCAAACCTATGCAAGCATTATGACCGCAACAAATCAAATGAACATAAAAACATAAGCATATTACAAAGGAACTTTTCAAGAGTTCATTGAAAGCAGAGTTTATTCCTCTCCAGTGGAACACTGGGCCAGTTTTAAATTTTGCTCTCATTTATATAATTTTTCCTATATTCTTTCATCATCTCTATTACTTTTAAAATGAAAAATAAAATAAATTTGGGAAAATTACTTTCTGTTCAAAATGAAGAAACTGAAGGCTAAAATTGGTATTTATTTTGCTGGATATGAATAAACACAGGTGCAATAAAATAGGGCAGAAAAGAGCATTTTTGAGTTGTCCTAAATTCCATCTCTTACTGAAAATAGGACAATGAAACAAGAATTCTGACTTGCCCTAAATCTCATCTTTCTGCTAAGTCAGCTTTAATAAGGCAGAAGGTCTCAGTTTTGTCAGATATTTCTGATTGGCACTCAAACAGAGTTACTTCCCACCAATGTGTAATTGCAATTATCTCTTAGAGAGTTATTTCCCCTCTAAAGCTATAAATATGCAGAGGGTTATCTGTGAGTGCAGCAGGGAAAAGTGGGTAGAGGGGAAGGAGTAGCCACAGAGACATTCCAAAATGTCCACAGATGTCTGTGATCCTGCTTTACCTTGGTTAAAAGAGTGAAACAAAGACATAATTCAATGCCCTACCGTTGTTGGTTTTTTTTCACAAAAGAACTTGTTTTCTAAACTTCTTTGAACAGAATCAATCTGTGTCCACCATTTTTACCTTTACTAATGAGTCAAATTGCAATTTAAATAAAATAGAAATGGGTGCCTATTATTGACAGCTTATATCATGCAGTATTCATTGATTTAAAAAATAGAATGCAAATAGGATCAATTTATAGAACTATGACAAGCTCCTTTGAAGAGTTTTTAGTCTAAGTATTTTAATTCTGCCTAATTTAAAAAGTTATTCACATCTGATCCCATTAATTTGCTCAAGTTTGATATGGATAACTGGAAAACTTTGGAATACCAAATCAGAATAATGTTACTAAATACACACTGGAAAAATACTGCTACAAAATATGTCTGAGATTTTACTGCCTATGTTTTTTTCTAGTATTTTTATCATTTCAAGTCTAACATTTTTAAGCCTTTAATCCATGTTGAGTTTATTCTTGTACATGGTGTAAGAAGGTGGTCTAGTTTCATTTTTTGCACATTATCTGTCCTATTTTCCCAACACCATTTGTTGAATACATTGTCTATATCCCATTTTACATTCTTCCCTCCTTTGTAGCATATTAATTGACCATAAAGGTGTGGGTTTATTTCTGGGCACTCTATTCCGTTCCACTGATCCCTATGTCTGTTTTTATTCCAGTACCATGCTGTTTTGATTACTATGGCCTTGTAGTATAGTTTGATATCAGGTATGATTCCTCCAACTGTGTTCTTCTTTCTCAAGATTGCTGTGGCTATTCAGAGTCAGAATCAGAGCAAATGATCCAGTTTCCCCACTGCCCCAGTCCTTATGTTATCATCATAATTAGCAAGTTCATATTAATAAAATAATGAAAGCACAGCGAAGTCAGACATTGGGAGCATGCTTACATGGGTAACTTCACCAGGAAGCTACAGCTTCACACGGCCTTGTTCTTCCAAGGGGATTAACACCCCTCCTGGCACTCCCCCACCCCATCAGGTGCTGGATTGTTGGGAGGAGAAAGAGGAGATAGGCCCAGCACAGTTGAAGTCAGGCTGGCACAGAAGAAATGCTTGCCTGTCAGTCAAGCCTGGGGAATAATAGATTGACTAAGGGGTGGACTCCATCAGAAACGTGAGAAATCTTGGAGAGTTAAACGGTTAGTTTGAAGAAACTCTTGGTTACCCCAAAGGAGCCTCCTCACTCTTTTTCTCTCCTTGTTAGCTCTTGCTCTGTGCCCCGCACTAGCCCGTTCTCTCTCCATAGCCATGTGGCCTTAAGCGATGGACTGCAGCTGGGAACACAAGCTAAGCTAGCCGGATGCTGGACTGGACTGGACTTCAATATGGAGAAGAAACTATGGGCAATGGCTTTTATTCGGATCCTGCTGAGGACAAGACAGGACTTCCTCCACGGCGAGACAGACAGAGATAAGACCTTGCAGGGGAACCCCCTTAACTTTACATCATCGTTAAAGCTTCCCATGGAACCCCATCCTCCCATGGGGGCCTCAGGGAATTCTTTTCCTTGAGGAACCACAAGAAGTCCACTTCACTGACAACACTTACAGCCCTTGTTAGGGGCTTTGATTCCTATGGGAATGAGACAGGCCAGTAAGCCAGGACAAGCAGAAGAGGGAAGCTGAGACAGATAGTTAAACAGCAGTTTGCAGCATCTAGAAAATCTAGATGCCAAGTGGTTTGCAGCATTCTAGTAAGTCCTATCTTCCCTAAACCAGGGACACTTAAAAGTAAATGATTTGCACTTCTCCCCAAGCTGAGGGTAAATAGCTTAAATCACCCTACTCAGGGAGACAGGCAGCAGAAATCCAATTAGTGCCATTTGCCAACCACACCCAAGGACAGATGTAATTAAGAGAATAAATCTCATTTTAGTACATCAGCATAAAGCTAATGAATATTCTATTGAAATCATCCCCCTAAGACCTCCCCTAAATGCCAAGCCTTTAAAACCCCTCTAAACAAAGGTCTGGCCCTGGCCGGTTTGGCTCAGTGGATAGAGCGTTGTCCTGAGGACTGAAAGGTCCCAGGTTTGATTCCAGTCAAGGGCATGTACCTTGGTTGTGGGCACATCCCCAGTGCGAGATGTTCAGGAGGCAGCTGATTGATGTTTCTAGCTCTCTATCCTTCTCCCTTCCTCTCTGTAAAAAATCAATAAAATATATTTTTAAAGAAGAGAGAAAAAATAAACAAAGGTCTGGCACATGCTCTCCTTCCCAGGAGCACGCCTGCACCTCCCACCACCTCCTTCTTTCCCCACACGCATGCATCACCTAAACTCTAAGGGACCACACAAGGCTTGCAACTAGGGCAGCAATGAACAGCAGCAGCTCATCCCAGAAAACCCCCCTAACCCGTCCCCAAGGCCCCCTTTTCTCTGACTTCTTAGTGAGCCAAAGCAGACTAGCCTAGGCTCATTCCCCCAGCCCTTTCCTGTTTCACTGTCCCCGGCTTTAATAAACGTCCTCTAAAATTCACCTGGACTCATGTTGTGAAATTTTTCCTGCACAAAGTCCAGAACCCACACACTGCCAGCTGGCCCTAGGCAGACCCGTTCAGGGCCAGGTCCCCTTTCTGGTAACAGGAATCTTTGCTAAAGGACTGTGTCTTTGGATTTGAGCAAAAACTTTTCCAAGATGTTCTGTTTTTCTTTGTTGTCACATTTAAAATCATATTTTTTAAAAATGCTCAGACATGAACTTGCCTTTGAAATAGAATTCTCTCAGGTTGCTTTTCATATCTCACTAGGTGGCTTTCCGAAGCTTTCAGACCCTGTGTCTTTAAACATCCTTTGTTCCCATTCCCAGGTATTGGCCTTGCAATAGGAAAAGAAAGGGCTGCTACTTTTGTGATGGAAATGCACACCCAGGCTTATTCATTAAGGACAATAGATTAAGTTCACTGAGGACTTAAGTGCTTCTGACTGAGTTCCCTTGCAGATGCCAGCTAAGAATTTCCTACTCATTTATATTGGGATTCATTGGCCATAGGGGTCTGTCGCACACAGAGATGATGGAATATTAGATCCAGGAGGAAATGTAGAGGGGTAGAGATTTGCACATTAGTTCATAAATGAGCAGGGTAAATGCATCCTCTTTACCTTTTGTAACTAACTGCTGTGTGTGTGTGTGTGTGTGTGTGTGTGTGTGTGTGTGTGTGTGCCTCCACCCTGCTATGTTCTCAGGTCTGGAAAAGGAAATTTTAACTTGCTAATTAAAAGCACTATAGGGATTTCTGATTTTAAAATGTGTTGTTTTTTTCAAGTAACTCACTTTCTAATAGGTAAATGCTAAAGTTCTCACTTTTTTCCCGTTTCTCCTGCTCCTTCTGAAGATGACCTCTGGGTGTGTAAAGGCCGGAGCACTTCAGTGGCGTTTCAAGGGCATTTGCTGGCAATGCAGAGATGAACCTGACTCTGTGGCTGGCCTTGGCTGGGACAGTCCTTTGCCCAGGGGTATTATTCATCGTGACCCTTTTACTCCCAAATTGTCTTTGCTCAGAGCGACCTTGTGTCAGGCCTTACATTCTGGAATCCAGTAAACCTCTTGCTTCATTTAATTCATTAATTCAGCCAATATCTGAGCATTTTTCACAAGTCGGACACGGTTCTAGGTTCTATGTGATATGGCATCAAATAAACCAGACTCATTTCTGCTGTTATAAAACCTACATGTCAGCGTTATTGGTCCACATCTTGGGAAAGATTAAATGATTTATGTTATAGATGACTAAGCAAGGCCTCCAAACACAGTGACTTGCCCAAAGCCTCTGAGCTTAGTGGTAAATCCATAATCAGAATCCCAGTTGCCTGACAAACACCTTCATTATCTATAGCAGGGGCCAGCATACTGCAGTCCATGGGACACATCTGCCCATTACCTGCTTTTGTAAATACAGTTTTTTGGAATATGGCCAAGCTGTTCATTCCTGTATGGCCCACAGCTGCTGTCTCCCACCACCAGCAGGGGTGAGTAGGTGCAGCAGACACCATATGGCGAGCAAAGCCTAAATGTTACCATAGATAGATATCGAGGAGGGAAAGAGAGCCGAGGAGTCAGACATGGTTGAGCGTTTTCAGCCAGGAGGCAGAGGCCTGTTTGCTTTACCAGAAAGCCACAGCCTCACATCCCAGGGAATCGCAGCATTGTCCCTCAAGTGGCATTAACAGCCCTCCTTCCCTTTCCCACTCCAGTAGCTGATTGTGTGTGTGTGTGTGTGTGTGTGTGTGGGAGTCAATTACCTCTCTAGGTTCAATTCCCTTATCTGTAAGACAGAGATCATAGTTAGTGCATGGTTAGCAGTGAGAATTAAATTAGCTAGTGTAGGTAAAGCACATAACTGTTCAAAGGAGAGAGGTAGTTATTAACATTTGAGCTGAATAACTATTCCATGAGTTCTTGTTGGAAGGGGAAGGTATATTTTGTTCCTCTTGTTCCTGTGCCTTTGCAACCAATGGATTACTGGAAGTTGTAGGTGTTTTGTTTTGTTTTTATTGTTTTTTTTTTTTAACTGACATTATTGGTGTGACATTGGTTACTAAAATTATATAGGTTTCAGGTGGACAATTGCATAATACACCATCTGTATATTGCATTCTGTGTTCACCATCCCAAGTCTAGTCTCCTTCCATCACTATGTATTCCCTTTTCCCCTTTTCTGCCTTCTCCCATCCCCTTTTCCCTTTGGTAATCAACATACAATATCTGTCTATTTGGTGCAATCCATCTTAATTATAAAAATCAAATCAGTTCATCCTTATCCAATGCATTCTATGAACCAAAGGTCTATGCCAAAGGCTTTATTAACTTTATCCTACTTAATTCTCTCAGTCATTTTAAGATACTGGCATTTTTTGTTTTTGTTTTTGTTTTATTGCTTAATGCCTTCACCTTTCTCACCCAGCCCCCAACCCATCCCCTCTGCCAGCTATCAGGCTTTCTGTCTCTATGAGTCTATTTCTATTTTGTTTGTTAGTTTACTTTGTGCTTTGGATTGCACACATAAATGGAATTATGTAGCATTTGTCTTTCTCTGACTGGCTTATTTCACTTAGCATAATACTCTCCAGGTCCATCCATATTGTTACAAAAAGTAAGATTTCCTTCTTTGTTTACAGCCAAGTAGTATTCCATTGAATAAATGTACCACAGCTTTTTTACCCACTCATCTACTAATTGGCACTTGGGCACTTTCAAATCTTGGCTATTGTAAATAATGCTGCAATGAACATAGGGGTGCATATATTCTTTCGAATTAGCATTGCCAGTTTATTCAGATATATTCCCAGAAATATAATCACTGCATCGAAAGGCAGTTCCATTTTTAATTTTTTGAAGTAACTCCATACAGCTTTAACACAATTATTGGGCCAATCTGCATTCCCACCAACAGTGCACTAGAGTTCCTTTTTCTCCACAGCATCACCAACACTTGCTTATTGATTTATTGATGAAAGCCATTCCGGCAGGTATATGGTGATATCTCATTGTGGTTTTAATTTGCATTTCTCTGATGATTCTTGATGTTGAGCATCTTTCCATATGTCTATTGGCCATCTTTGCTCATTTATTTAATTGGATTGGTTGTGTTTTGGTGTTGAGTTTATAAGTTCATGTGCGTGTTACATAAGGCACTCAGGAGTAAGCAATGATTCTGGGTTTAGTGGCCTCTCAGCTCAGCTAGAGACATCTTTTCTTATAAATCTGTGGATCACTGCTATGAGACTTCCACGTTCTGGGATTGACTTAATGAGAGAAGATAAATGAGGAGAAATTACATTTCCATTAAGTGGACAATGTTACCCTTGAGGAGGCTGCTGGAACTGAAGCATCCCCGGTCCCTCAGATGTAGTCTTAGAAGCACAGAACTTGATTGATTCATTAAATATGTGTTTGTGTTTGACTCTGAAGTCATCAGTGTCCTAAAACTATTCCACGGACACAAGGGACTAAATTCCAATTTATAGTGCAATTGTTAAACCGGCACAGAGGCCATGAAAAGTTTCAAGACAGACTGGCTCTTAGCACCCATGAAATATGATCAGATTCCAAAAAATATTTGGAAATTCTCCTTGGGACTCATATAGCCATTTGTAATGTGAAAATTGAAAGAAGCAAGCACAAAGACTGCTAGAATTTGGTGCAATTCCACCTTACTTATCATAATAATCAAATGAGCTAGTACTTGTCCAATGCATTCTATGTACCAAGGTCTATGACAAGGATTTTATTAACTTTATCCTATTTAATACTCTCAGTCATCTTAAGATACTGGCATTGACTGTGTGTGTGTGTGTGTGTGTGTGTTTTATCCTCACTGGAGGATATTTTTCTATTGATTTTTAGACAGAGTGGAAGGGAGGGGGAGAGACAGAGAGAGAGAGAAATATCAATGTGAGAAACACATTGATTGGTCACCTCCCGCACTTGCCCCAACAGGGGCCAGGGATTGAGCCTGCAACCGAGGTATGTGCCCTTGATCAGAATTGAACCCTGGACCCTTCAGTCCACAGGCAAAGCTCTATCCACTGAGCCGAAGCGGCTAGGGCATGGCATTAACTTTATATGACAAATCACGAAATTAAATCCTTCAAGGATTACCTAGTTTGTAGAGGATTGCATAGCTCTTGAGCTACAGAGGTAGAACTGAGGTGTACACCAGGTCTTCCTAATTACAGAGAACAGTCATGGTCAATACTTGTATCTCGTTTCCCAAATTGTACTTATGAGATGGCAAGCTCCCTCCCAGCTTGTATCACCATAACCACGCTTCAGCTTCTCTAATATCCTTTGCTTCTTGCAGGTCAAGCTTCTGCTGTCTCAGGTTACGGCCCTCCTCCCCAAACAGCAACAGATACCCGGAAGCTTAACATGTAATATAGAAAGAAAGTCTAGAATGTGTTGCATTCCATATATGGGAGACAAAGAGCCTGGGAAAATATAAAAGGCCAAACCCTGCTTTATTCGGGGCTCAGCCTTGGGAGCTGGCTCCTCTGAGCCAGCATCTGTGCAAATGAACAGTCCTTTTCTGAACCTCTGAGTGCGTTTGGTTTGTTGCTTCCCGCCGGCCTGATTTCTGCCATAACACATATGCCTGTTTAGGCTTCTTCTATGAAGCCTTCTCTGATAAAACTAAGATTTTTTAATATATTTTATTGATTTCAGAGAGGAAGGGAGAGGGAGAGAGAGAGAGAAACATCAGTGATGAGAGAGAATTATTGATTGGCTGCCTCCTGCTTGCCCCCCACAGAGGATCAAGCCTGCAACTCGGGCATGTGCCCTTGACTGGAATCAAACCTGGGACCCGTCAGTCCACAGGCCGACGCTATACCCACTGAGCGAAACCAGCTAGGGCAACACTAAGGTTTTTACTTCACTCTTACTTCCTTCCGAAAATCTACTGTCATTATCACCAATGACTATCTCACCTACTTTAAGTAAATCGACACAGATTTACTCAGGACAAACAAACAAAAATAGACAATAAACACTTTCTGTTGAGGTTATTTTCTGTTTAGTCTTTCCTTCTTTCCATTAATCATCATCTGTGCTAATAAAATATTTTGTCCAAAGCCTTTATTTGCATAAAACTCCCAGTGTTTGCTCAGGTTATCATAAGGATATGAATAACAGCTAGTATTTATTGTACATTATTTATGTTTTGGGAACACAGCAAAAAGTGTTACATGCGACATCTCACTTAACCTGCATGAGAATCCTGTGAGGTAGGTATTATCACTTGTATTTTCCATGCAAAGAAAGAGACTCAGAGAGAGCAAGTAATGTGATCAAATTCACACCACTTCATGTAATTCCAACATCTCTATTCTTTTAAACAAATATCTGTAGTTCACTTTAATAGAATATTTTAATCAGTTATTTAAAGATAATCCTGACAAATTCTCTAAAAAATGCTGCTCATCACTTATTTCTAAGAGAATGTCTCACCTCTGTGTGTCCTTCCATTTTCCCTCCGCCTTCATTCTGCGCCCGCTGCCATCTTGAGCTAGCCCTCTTCATTACTATGCATCATGCTGCCCAGGTGGAGTACACTAGAGTCTTTTTATTTATCTCCCTTGGGAGGTGGAACCACTAATTTCCCCAGTATATCTATATTTTAAAAACCTCCTTTACCAGACTCCAATAAATACTTCCCGTGAAACACCATTCACTGTCCATCCGACCTACTATCAGGTAAGAAGTTTTCATTTTAACTTTCCTCGCGTCCAGTGATTCCCTAAGTTCTCCCCAGAGGAAGGAAGGACGGACCGACGCTTGACATTTGAGCTTGATAGGCCACCACTGCATGCCAAGGACTGCTTGAAAGTGAAGAATAAGGAACAGAAGCAGCTCTGGGATGGCAGAATGATTTTAACATCCTCATTATGGACATAGGGATTAGAATGAAAAGAAGACGAATTTGGATGCTGACTCTCTTATTTAGGGCCCACGTGGTGTTGGAGAATTATTCACCATTACTAAGACCCAATTCTCCTGTTTGAGATAGATCATGTGCACACTTCACTGAATCGTTTATCCAGTCTGTACTTGTAGAATGCCTATGTGCCACAGTTCTTGTAAAGATTGATTGGGAGACTGGTATCAGGCAAGGCCTGTGGTTGGGGTTTAACACATGAATCACCTAAACCAACACAGAAGCTAAATGCCATCTGCCAATGGTGTGACAGACTGGGGAATTCCATTGGACCTTCTATTATTAATCCCATTTGTTTTGAAGGAACCTCTCTGAGTAGAATACTCACAGACTCTTGTAGAGATAAGAGAGTTCGGGGAGCAAAGAAGAAGGTTCTCTGGGAATATAATTACAATATCTAGTCTGATAAAGAGTAAATGTGAAAGTTAAATGCCATAAGGCAGTGGTTCTCAACCTTCTGGCCCTTTAAATACAGTTCCTCATGTTGTGACCCAACCATAAAATTATTTTCATTGCTACATCATAACTGTAATGTTGCTACTGTTATGAATCGTAATGTAAATATCTGATATGCAGGTTGGTCTTAGGCGACCCCTGTGAAAGGGTCGTTCGACTGCCAGAGGGGTCGCGACCCAAAGGTTGAGAATCGCTGCCCTAAGGCATAGTATATTCATCACAGCTAGTTAAACATGCAACAAAATACCTTAATTATGGATTAGAATTCAAACAATCAGAAACTGCTAGAAAAATACAAAGTATATGTTCAGAAAATAAGGAGTTCAATCAGCTGGAAATTCGTGAAATGTTCCCAGAGAACAGACAGCTAATAGAGATGTGGAAGATTATTTTAAACTCTCATTGAGATTTTCATGCAAATGATGCCATGATGCCAGCACTGCCTGAGGGAGAACTGATCTCTGCTCACGTATCCCTTTCTTGGGGTGGCTGATTTCCCAGCCTGAACACCTGGCTGCCAGGTTCGGTGCACTTCCAGTTAAGCTGCTTTCAAACCAGAGAGGAAGCACGCTTTTTGAATGATTCTGATTCCAAGTACATCTCCACTTCCTCCTTACTTACTCCATGTTATTCTAAAAATCAGAGCAAGGGAGGCTCTTTGACACCACTGAGTCCAAAGATTTTGTTTTACGCTAAATAAATACAGGCTCAAGTATGTTAAGGGACACACAGCTTGTCCAGGAGGAGAGTCTAGGAAAGCTGTGAATGTGGAATGGAATAGGGTAGCTACTATTTTGTGGAAGCCTATTATGCTGCAAGCACAGGCCAAGGTGCTGTAAACACATTGTCTCCTTTGCACAGCATATTGAGCCTATGAGTGGATCTTGCTAGTTTTATTTAAGACAGAAGGGAATTGGAGAATTGAAGTGACCTTCCCAAATAACTGGTCATTTATCTCTAGTCTTAACATAGACGTTTGACCTCCAAACCAATCTTCTTTGAATTCTATAGCCTGCCTCGCTATACATTTATTTTAAAAAATGTAAGAAAGAAAAAAAATTCCAAGCCATGAGTACAACAGAAGTTCTATGTCAAAAACCACCAGTAGCAAATGCATTGATGTCTTTTTTCCTTCTTATTAACTAGTTATTTTGATATAGACATGCAATCTAGATATAACAATTTTATCACTCACAAGAAGGAAAACACCCTATAGGCATTTTGGAGGCTTTGTTTCCTTAATGAAGAAGAAACAACTTGAATGTATTAAGAACATTTAACTCACACTTCAGCAACCGGATTGATGATTTCCGAAAACACAGTTTACTCTACCTTAGCAAGTTACTGGAATTTTTACTATATTACACAGGACACTGAGGGGTGGGGTAGGGGGAGGAGTTGTACTGTTCCATATTTATTTAGCTATGATTAATATAGTGTTGAATAATAATTTTTAATTTCCATTTTTAAAATATATTTATTAATTTACCTCCTGCCAATATGTGGCTCTGGTTGCCACTATTTAGAATTTATTTCTGTCCAGCCTAAGTGTCATTTGCATAATGGAATGAGGTCCCTTCACTAGCAGTTGGTTGTGGGTGTTGGACAGAGAGACTGGGCTGTAATTAGTGGCATCTGGCCTCTGGTTTCATTAGCATGCAAATGGAACTCCTCCAGGCCATGACAGCCTGGTGGCTTCACAACAGTCACTATAGTGCAGAGCTGCTTTTATAGGCATAGCGGTGAGATTGCTTTTTAGAGAATAAACTGTGTATGTCTGAATGAATTTGACTGTCTAGCTTGGCATCCTGCAATCTTAGGGATTTTTTTTCATGAAGAATAAATAGGACTGCAATATGCCAGTCTCAACCTTCCCTTTCCATTTTTAGGCTATGAAAAGTGTAATCTGTCTGGTCTGCCTCTATTTCCCCAATAAAAAAACCTTACTTTTCTCCTTGTCTTCTATTTTCCCTTAATTAAACTACCCAGTTTCATCTTTATAATATACAATTTTGTTTGTTTATTTGGTTTTTACTCATGTGAATACCTTAATTAAGAAATAAGTTTCTCTATTCTCTATTTTGCTGTGTCTAGACTCTTCCCCATGGTTTTCATGGGACTGCTGATGATGGTGGAGAGATTGTAATTAGAACTAACCCTTCTTGGAAGCTTGCTATTTACAAAGAACTATTTTATCCTCATTTGATTTTCTCACCAATTCAATAAATTGGAACTATTAAAACTTTTATTGTCAGATTAAAAATTAAATAATAGAAAGAAAAAAAATAAGTCTTAGAAATGTCCTGTAACTCTACTAAAGCCATTCAGTAAGTGCTAGGGCCAGGGTTTAAATTCTAGCCTCTCTGACTGGAAAACCCCATTTTCTTAGCCACTTTGCTTTACCACCTCCCACAACAAACAAACAAAAAAATGTCTAATATCTAGAAAGTAATTCTGTGCTCTGAGAATCCCCTGAACAATAGAATTTTATTATTACAAAAACATACCAAGCCTCATGATATAGAAAACTTGTCACAGTGACAACCTTGAATGGTTTACTTATTTGTACTTGGGTGTTTATTTGATTCTTGCATACCAATGTGATTTTACTTCTTGTCGTCTTATAGGTTAAGACCACTTTTTTACAAAGAGTCTCGAATCTCCATCTCATGGATTGTTTATGGGTGTTACATGCTCAATAGGTTTGGCAAAACTTGGGTTAAACAACATTAGCAAGTTTTCCCTAGAGCAGAATTTCTAAAAGCCTTTAATACTTAATACTTAATTTGAATATGCCTAACTTCAAGGGAGGCTGAGATTTTGTTTTTTGTTGTTTTTTTTCACCTTGACTGTGTGAAGTTGTATTTGCCGGCAAGGACAAAGTTTCAGAGGTTGTGGGTTAAGAACAGTTGAGTAGGCAATGTCTTATTTATAGTGTACCTATATAACCCTGGGCAATAAATTAAAATGTAGCCCTATATTTCTCAAAGGCCTTTGAATCACACATATTATTCACGCTTTGATTCACAGAAGTCACAGCAATGCAGAAGAGTAAAATATGTCTCAAATTGTCACTGCCAAGATTAAGGTAGAGAACACACGCAAAGTACATAGTCTAGTAACTAGCACAGAGCAAATAATCCAAGTTCCTTTGAGCTAAATACGAATCAACCTCTAGAACTTTACATTGTGTTGTTTTTCTTATCTAATACAACTAATTTTGAAATACTAAAGTGTGATTGACAAGAGATAAAAAGCCACAACCATCATCCTTAATAACCGTCAGTGATCTGTCGTGAATTAATGGCAGTGGCCTCTCTCTGTTGCTATCAATTACACATATTATAAATGGATGGGCAAAAATCGGCCAAGGCATCGACTGTTAACAGGGATTGACACCTTGGTTATTGCTGGTGTCAGACATTAATTTTGGAGAGTGCAACCAGGCCACATTAAAATGCATATTGTGATGGTTAATGGTGTGAGATAGAAGACCCTTTTAAAAAGTTTTTTGAGCTGTAGGTTGGGCGAGAGATATATGCACATGTCTGAGAGAAGAAATGTGAGAGGAGACTGTGCCCACACAATGATTATTGACACATGCCAATAGAGCTCTTATAAAGGAAATATTTTGGGCTGTTAATCTGAACCTCCCTAAATTTGTTAAATAAAATCTAGAACAATCTTAATATTGTAGCTATTAAAAATAACTTACTTTTAAAATATTAAATCTTAGCCCTGGCCCGTGTGGCTTTGTGGGTTGGAGCATTGTCCCCATACACTGGAAGGTTGTGGGTTCTATCCCCAGTCAGGGCATGTAAGGGAGGCAACTGATAGACGTTTCTCTCTCACCTCTCATATCTCTCTCTCTCTCTGTCGTCAACAAACATCCTCAGGTGAGGAATATATATATATATATATATATATATATATATATATATATAATAATTTTAGAAAAATAAAATTAAGTATTTCTTCATTGGATCTCAGAGTAAACTTATGGGGGGAAAGAAGATGTGGAAATTGAGATCAGGTAGTTTAACTTACCCAAGATATTTTGCATTTGGTTGGTAAAAGAACTAAGACTTAGACGCAACTTTCAGAAGTGCCGGTCTTTTTTACTACCACATCATCTCCCTAGGGCCCCTAAGATGGGAACATGGGTGATGATAAAGGGTGGCAGAAGGGATGGTGATGGAACTTCTGAAATGGTGCATGGGAAATCGCTTAAACACAGCCTTGTTGGCACCCCCAGGGTGCTAAGTGCAAGCCTGGCTTCATCACATGCATTGGAACGCCAGTTCCATTTCCCTTCCCAAGGAGGTCAATGATCCTGGCTCCATCGTCACATTATATTTTTAGTCTGCTATTCTGGCCTGCTAAATGGGCTATAATTACAACCAGCACAGATGAAGAGCTGGCCTGTGGTGACTCTGTTCTTACCAGCTGTGGCTGGGTTCTTGTCCTCTTTTCAATCTCCACTGGCATCTGATAGGGTCCTTTTGGAGCTGGATATTGTCCTCAGTTTCACACTGAGCTGATTCTGAGATGTGACAATGTGAGAGCATATCTTTCCCCTGTGGAGAGTTGGGAATACCTCCAAGATTATAAATACTCATAGTCTCCTTAGATATCCTGAAGGAAATGACTTTTCATTCCCAGTGAGTGGGAAAATAGCATACAGAAGTGTTACTAAAATATTTATTTTACACTGAAAGATGAAGAAGCACCTCAAATATTTATTCTGCATATAAGCAGGAAAGGCCATGAATATACCCTTTCCATTCGTCCAATTTTCATACTAAAATACCCAAGATTCCTGAGATTCTCAGCTATCATCCTGGATTCTCCTCTCTGACTGATATAAACTATCTCCTTGAATATATGTCTTGGATCTTTGCATCCTTTTGTCATAATGCGCCCAATTTTTCTAAAAAATCTCTATGTGGAGCATTAGTTTCTGTTTATTTTTCACCATGTACGAGTGGAAGATTCCTATGTAGGTCACATTAATTGCATTGTGTCAGGTACAGGGTTATATATGCATCACCTCTTTGATTCTCATAATCACCTGCAGTAGTCTCCCAGGGCTGCCATATAAAATATCAAACCATAAACTGAGTGGCTTTAACAACAGAAATGTACCCTCTCTAAGCTCTGGGGGCGGGAAGTCCAAGATTAAGGTGTTGGCAGATTTGATTTATCTTGAGACCGCTCCTTGACTTGCACATGGCCACATTTTGTTGTGTCCTCAAATGGCCTTTCCTGTGTGTATCTCTGGTGTCCCTTTCTCTTCTGATAAAGACACCAAATCATACGGTCGTAATGCCAATGCCTTATGACCTCATTTCACCTTAATTACCAATTCAAAGGCCCAGTTTCCAAATATAGTCACATGTGAATTCTAAGGGGACATATTTCAGTCCCTACCATCATTCAAGAAGATGAATAGAACTCATCTATGTCTTAGAGTTGGATACTAGTTTAGCCACATCTTAAAGATGAGGAAACTGAGGTGTGGACAGAGTGTCTTGCCAAACTGGAAGCTAGATTCTTAGCTGAACTGTGTTGGACTGGAAAACCAAGCACGAGTGCTGCTTAAGGATCTGTGAGTTGAAGTCAGCTAAAGAAGTCCACCATGGTAGGTCATGGGAACAAGGGCTTAGGGGCTGAGGTGACTCTGCATAGGTCACTGCTAGAGGTAAATTACGTTGGAGAAAGGTTTCGTGAGCTCTGAGGGTAAAAATTCCACTTATCAGGAGCTATAGCATGAGTCACATGATAACATTTATTTCTTTTTGTTAATCTCCATCAGGGGATATTTTTTCCAACCCAGGTACATGCACTTGACTGGGAATTGAACCCTCAACCCTTTGGTGCAAGTGCTAATATTCCAACCAATGAATCACCCTGGCCAGGGCTGATGGGCATTTATTGAGCATTACTTGCCAGACAATGACTTAAGCGCATGTGCATGCTTGCGCGCGCACACACACACACACACACACACACACACACACACTCACCCACACACATTGAAAGAAAAATCTTATCATCATTCTAATTTCTCTGATGAGAACCTACAAATTAAGGGAGATTTAACAACTTGGCAAAGAGCATAGTGAGAAAACCAATACTGACCCACACTAGCTATTCACCTTTTAGTGCACAAGCCTTGATTCATTACACAAAGCTGCATCTGGAGCTTTCAGCTTCCACATCCCACCTCATACTCTCTCACTTTCATTCAAAGTTCCTGATGAAGAAACCTATCATGAGTCCCTCTCTAAGACTGAGATGAGCATCTTCAAAAGACACAGACAGTTGAACAAACGTAAGTTTATTCTGCAACATATCTATATTTTGCAGGTACAGTTTTACAAAATAAGGTTATTTACCTATCTTTCCAGATTGTTTGTATTCTCATGACACGTGCAGCCTTTTCTATGGCATACTATTCCATCAGCCCATCAGAGTCATAACAATGACCATCTCTTATATAGCTTATGTTCTAAAGTCTTTTCCTAAGTCAATGGTATAAACCTCTCTGATTTTGGTACTCTAAAGCTTTTAAGACCAAGTCCATTTTTTTTGGTCCATCAACTGAAAGAAAACAGAGATGGTGATAGCTAAGGCAGCATGTATTTATCAACTGGCAGGCACTGAACTGACCACTGTAATTGTGTGCATGAGTGTGTGTGTTTAATTAGTTGATCCTCAGAATTCTGTGAGTAGATTTGATCTATTATTATTCTTATTTTACATGAAGAAACTGTGTTTTACATATAAATTACTGAAATTTTCTATAGGCAAGTGGTAATGACAGCATTGTGATTAAAGTTCTATGATTTATAAACTGTTAGATAGATGGATAGATGAAAGATAGATAGATCTTCAGCAGGCATTATTACTCTCTGGAAAATGTCTGCATGGAACCAAAATATATCTCAATAATTTCCTAAAATCATAATTTGGCTTCTTATTTGGCTTCTATAAAATTTTTCTATAGTTTTGAATAAATTATCCAACTCTGGACCTCCTCTCATGGCTTCATTCTTTCTATCTATAATTTCTGGATAAAATCAACTTCATGTTGGATTCATATTAGCAGATTCACATTGAAAACATATAAAACATAGGATTCCAATAAATATTTTTAAATGAATGGATAAATGGTTAGCATTCAATAAATTATTTCCAAATATTGCATTATAAATGTTATAGAGTTAGTTAGGGTAATTGTGCGGTTTTTCTCCACTTGCCTACAATGGAGACCAAGAAAATTCCTTTGGGTTCTTTCAAAATAGATTCTTCTGACTCTGTAATAGGTACCTGTGGGATTGATTGAAGAACAATGCCATATTAGGAGGCATAGTGGTTTGGGGAAAGCCAGGAAGCATTTTCTATTGAGGTAAAGATAAAAGAGCCTTTTCTTAGAGAAAGTAGTAGCTAAGTGCTTTGTAAAAGTAACAAAGCAGAATCATTAGTTTAAAGAAAAAATAGCACTGTCAGAAATTATATATTATACCTTTTAAAGCAAAGTAAGAAGTCAAAGGCATTGTCCCAACCTCAGGATCACTTTTTTCCCCTAGATAGGTTTATACTAATAATGCTGTAATTTGTACCAGCTAACTCTTTTTAGAGAATCTAATTTTTTTTGCATTCACGTATTGAAATATATCAAGGAGTAGACTAAGCCTTAATTTCTGTCTTATTTGGACTGAAGGCATTAATCCTGCTCCGAGTACAGGTGCTATGCCACATAATGGGAAAGGGAGGAAAAGGCTTTCATCTATATTCCACTCAAAAGTAAATTAGAGTACAGAGGAGCCAGGCATGTGGAGAGCCCTAGGGAATTCCGTGTCATGGCTGAGTCATCCAAAAGAGGGGTGGGATAGCAGAGCTTTGGCAGAGATCCAGGATGAGGAATTAAGACAACAGTAGTAATGAATCAGATATAATGTCTCAGGTATTACATCTACTATAAAATTAATTTAACTACATGATTCTCCGTTTTCTCATCTGTACCATGGTGAGAGGCAAAGTAAATTATTTCTAAAGTCACTGAGATCCAAAACCTTAAGTGTAACTTCCCTTCCCTCTCTCCAACCCCTTTCATTCAGGGGCCTTGAGGACTAGGATGAAGGTTTATCCAAGCTTCCTAGTGTTAACATACGGGAGCCAAAGTCAAGGCTACAGCGAGGGATTCTGTGCAAAGTACGGGTACCAGAGGGGCTGGAGGCTCCAAACAGCACCCACTTCTGACCTTATATATGTGCTTTGAACCTGACAATTCATCATTATTTCTTTTCCCATTATTTGGCCCTGCATAAATTACACCATGCAGTGGTAAACTGGCAAGCATTTCTTGAGTGTGTGTTCAAGAAGCTTCATGTCTCCTGAAAGATGCATAAGGCATAAACCACAGGAGTGTGAGACTCGTGTGTGGGAGAACAGAATAGTATGGTTTGGGTTCAATGCAAAGAACCCGAGGAACCTGCTCTGAGGTCTCTAGGAAACCTTCATAGAGAAAGGGCATCTGAGGAACGTATTAAAGATAAGTAAAGGTATGAAGTGTAGGGGGAAGAGAACATCTTCAAGAGAAAGAAAACTCTTACAGTTGATTCACGATGTGAAGCTCTTATCATTTGAAACAACAAGACTAGTGACTAACTCAGAGATGCGGTCAATAAAATACGCATTAAACCGCAGTGAATTGAGCCGGGCCTGTGTGCTCAGTGGCTGAGCATCTACCTATGAATTAGGATGTCATGGTTTCATTCCCAGTCGGGGCACATGTCCAGGTTGCAGGCTCAATCCTGAGTGTGAGGCGTACAGGAGGCAGCGATCAATGATTCTCATCATAGATGTTTCTATCTCTCTCTCCCTTTCCCTTCCTCTCTGAAATCAATAAAAATGTATTATAAAAAAACAACCGAAGTGAATTGACAGACTGCTCTCTTTTCCTGGATTTGGAGGAGGCCCAGATTATGAGAAAGGAATGAGAGAAAGTCGGATCCTCTGTTCTGACAATATTGTTAAGACTAACTGCATTGTTTTACCTTACTTTTAGTTCTTTTTCAGATTGTGATGCTAAATCTGTAAGCAAAATGCCATAACGTATGTGCATCAGATTTTGCCTGTTTGTATGTTCAATTCCTGGTCAGGGTACATGCCCATCTTGTAGGCTCAATCACCATAGGGAGGCTGCAGGACACAGCCGATCAATGATTCTTTCTCATCATTGATGTTTCTATCTCTCTTTCTGTCTCCCCTCCTCTCTGAAATCAATAAAAAATATTTTTTTAAAAAAGAAAAGGGCAAATAAAAATAGCTATTTTGTCTTGCTTCATTCTAACACTTTAGTCCTCCACATGTTCTGAAAGTAGTCATATGAAGACAACTTACCTTCTAAGAATTTTGTGTATATTTAGAGCCATGTTTTTCAAAAGAATTGATGGTAACTCAATCTAGAATGTCCAGTAAATAGTATATGTTGTCATTTAATGAATGTTTTCTCCTCACTAATTATTTAGTTTACTATATGCTCCCTGTGCATATAAATAGGAAGATCAATGAAAATTATCCCCTAACATTGATGAGAAGTAATTAAAGGTTATTTGATTTTCTACTACTTTCAGGAAAAAAATATCATGTTTTTGATAATAAAATCCAAGATAAGCCTCTCCCCAGTTCTTCCACTTTTCTGTGCAACTTTCTCAGCATATCAAACCCAATCAAACTGCTTTCCATGATCCCCAAATTCATCACAATTCCAGGTCTAATGTAAGGCATGTTAAGTTCCTTCTTTCCTAAGCATCTTTTCCAACTCATCATCCTCCAAGAACCAGATCAACAATCTACTGGTTAGATAAGTGTTCCTTATCACTTTGAACGTATTTGTTTGGGAGACAGAATAGAGAACATAGTAAGCTAATTGAGGGCAAAGATTGTACAGATATATGCTTTTATGTCTATATCCTAGCCCAAGGTTGAGATGAGTGGTCATTCAATCCATGGTTAGGGACTGTCTACAAGGATGAGAATTTGCTCCTATTCCTTTGAGATGATACCAAACAGGAATGGCTTTATTAGGGAGAAATCCTCTGCCTACTTAACCTGATAGAATCCTGCAGCATATGCTAGCTCGTTAGTTCAGAAAATCTGCCAAAATGATCCTAGCAGCATCTCATCATTTGTAGCCACTGATCCCAAGATCAGAAGTGATTGTTGTGGCTTCATTAAGCCCACTGTCAATGACATCTTAAGTGCATCCTTTGAATGTAGGACTTTCTCCCAGCCACTCTAATCATAGAAGTGGTCATTTGCACTTGAGTGCCATCAACTCTACATTGTTTCTGGAGTGGTACATTTAATTCAGTGTTGCAGAGCTGCAGGAGAGGGAGAAGAATTCAGCTTTTGTCACACTGCCGACCTCAATAGATACTGAAGAGTCCCCGACTTATGAAACTATTGATCTTTAAATCTCACCCGCTTCCTGTTCTCTACTCGCTTACCCTCATGAATTTTCCAAGGTCCTCTTGGTTCTTTTTAAAAGAAGTTACTTAAAAAACAGGCTTGTCATTGTACATTATCTCCACACATAACACCTAAAAGGTCATTCAGTCTTGTATCTCTGAAGCAACTAACCTTCTTTGGAAGTAAATGAAATATGTCTCTTTGCTGCTGATTGTTCAAAAATAGGAAAGAAAGGTAGAACAATAGGTACATTATGCAAAGTGTTTCTGAAAGAGAACTTATAAATTGGTAATTTGGAAAATCAGTGGGTTGCAGGCGAGACACAGCATCCTCTATTGAGCTTTCAGCAACAACAGAAGTGTCATTTGAGTACACTCTTTAATCAAACTTTTCACAATCTATACCCGGTCTATGCAGAATTAAGTACTTGGGGCTGAGTGATATATTCCAATGCCTCCTATTTCCATGAGATGTAAGATGCTGCTTTATCAAGCTCATTTTTCACAGCAGGGAGCTCAAGCAGAGAGAAAGGTTAAGCAGTACATCCAAGGTCATGCTGAAAATGAATGGTAGAAATATTTTTTCTTATCCTTTCCTTTGGACTCAGTGTTCCTGTTACTTAGAAACAATGATATTACTAATACCATTTTTCACCAAGCTACTCACACATTCTTTCCTTTTAAAAAATATATTTTTATTGGTTTTAGAGAGGTAGAGAGAGGGAGAGATAGAAACATCAATGATGAGAGAAAATCATTGATAGGCTGCCTCCTGTACAAACCCTACTGAGAATCAAGCCCACAACCCAGGCATGTTCCCTGACCAGGAATTGAACCTTGACTTCCTGGTTCATAGGTCAATGCTCAATGACTGAGCCACACATCGGCAGGGCCTCACACACTCATTCTTACCCAGTCACAACTACACTGACTTTGGCTGGTCAAAGAAATGCTCTTACTCAAGGGAAAGGCAAGCCTCTTTCCTAGCACTAGGAAATAAATACTAATTGATATGAACAAGCACTGTTAAGTTCAGTCCCTAATTAATAATGGATGCTTCAGGGGTAAGTATATAACCCAGATCTGGATAATGAGTATTACATATAAATAAGTTGGAGGGCTTCTCTTCCTGACATAAACTGCAGAGTCTTTACATCTACTGTTGTATGTGATATAAGGATGCTTGGAGCTATGGCAACTGCTTTTGTCCATGAGGTGACCAACAGAAACATGAAAATAGCTTGTGGTCCTGGGGTATATTTATGAGCCAGTATAACAAACCTGGAACCACCTGTCTCCAGACTTGTTATTGAATGAGTTAACTAAAAGTCTTTGTAGCTAAAGCCACTATATTATTTCTTTTTGCAGTTGAAAGCATCACTAATAGATGAGCCCAGAGTCATATCACAAGTAGACTGCCTGTGCTCTTGCATAGAAAAATGGGGTTAAGTATCATATGCTCTCACTTATATGTGGAATCCTAATGAACAAAATAAACTGACCAACAAAATAGGTCCAAAGACATAGAAGCATAGAACAGGCTTGGAACCTTAGAGAGAAGGCGGGGGAGGGTGGGTGGGTGGTAAGAGATCAACTAAAGAACTTGTCTGCATATATGCATAACCCATGGGCACAGACAATAGGGTGGTGAAGGCCTAAGGTGGGGGGGAGCTAGAAAGGGTCAATGGGGAACAAAGGGGACATATGTAATACGTTCAACAATAAAAATTGAAATAATAATAATAATAATAATAATAAAAAGAAAATGGGGCTGTGGGGTAAGCAGTAACTAAGATTTGAGTGGACAGG
Source organism: Myotis lucifugus (assembly GCF_000147115.1). Taxonomy (NCBI): domain Eukaryota; kingdom Metazoa; phylum Chordata; class Mammalia; order Chiroptera; family Vespertilionidae; genus Myotis; species Myotis lucifugus. The sequence goes on along the minus strand of NW_005871227.1, from coordinate 1,627,864 downwards.
GAGGGTCACTTAAGTCTATATATTGAAGGGCAAATAGAGTAGAGCTGATGTCCTCCTTGTGCCACAATGATAAACAAGTTTGAATAGAAGTGCAATAGACTCAATGCTGGCTCAGGCTAGGTGGAGGTTCATGAGAAGATCAGACCAAAGGAGCAGTCATAAGTGGCACAGGCCGCAATAATATTACACAAAACTGAACTGGTTCCAGTAATTTGCTATAAACCAAAGCAAGTGGACACAATACCAAAGTCTAGCCCCAGAAAACCCGGATATGGGCTAGAATCAGCAAACCATCAGAAAAATCTAGCCTGCTGCCTATCTACACTAATAAAAGATAAACATGCAAATTGAACATACCTTCACTATGCCTTAAGCCACACCCACCAGCCAATCAGAGTGACTGTATGCAAATTAACCCAACCACGATGGTGGCCAGCAGCCATGGAGCTGGAGCAAGCAGGAGGCTTGGTTGCCCCAAAGATGGAGGAAGCCAAGCTTCCCGTCTGCCAAGGCCTGGCTCTGAGCTCCACTCAAAGCAACAAAGTTTCAATTATAGAAGGTAAATAAACCCCAGATACCTGCTTTCAGCCGGCCATGGCCATGGAGCTGGAGCGCCTCTCAAGGCTACAAAATTTCAATTATAGAAGTTAAATAAATCCCAGAATTAAAAAAAAAAGGAGAGGCTGGGAGCTTTTGTCACCTGCGGGGGGGGGGGGGCTTGGCCAGCCTGAAAATGGCCCTCAGCCCCTCACCCAGACTGGCCAGGCACCCCAGTGGGGAACCCCCACCCTAAAGGAGGTATAGCCAGCCTGAAAACAGCCATCAGCCTGCCCCTCACCCAGGCTGGCCAAACCTCCATGGGGTAAAGGTCCCCACTGGGGGGGGTGGGGCTTGACCAGCCTGCAAACAGCCACTAGCCCCTCACCCAGGCTGACCAGGCACCCCAACGGAGATCCCCACCCTGATCTGGGACACCCTTCAGGGAAAACTAGCTGGCCCCCACCTGTGCACCAGGCCTCTATCCTATATAATAAAAGGGTAATATGCAAATTGACCCTAACAGAAGAACGACTGGGAATGACTGGTCACTATGACACACACTGACCACCAGGGGGCAGACGCTCAATGCAGGAGCTGCCCCCTTGTGGTCAGTGTGCTCCCACAAGGGGAGCTCTGCTCAGGCACAAGCCAGGCTGATGGCTGCCAGTACAATGGTGGTGGTGGGAGCCTCTCCCGCCTCCTCAGCAGCACTAAGGATGTCCAATTGAAGCTTAGGCCTGCTCCCTGCTGGTAAGTGGACATCCCCCGAGGGCTCCCGGTCTGCCAGAGGGATGTCTGACTATCAGCTTAGGCCCAATCCCCCGGGGAGCGGGCCTAAGCCAGCAGGTGGCCATCCCCCGAGGGGTCCCAGACTGCGAGAGGGCAAAGGCCGGGCTGAGGGACCACCCTGCCCTGAGTGCACAAATTTTTGTGCACTGGGCCTCTAGTTTTTAAATAAAGTTTTATTAGGAACACATACATACCCACTTGCTTATGTATTACATATTTCAATGGCAGAAAATAAACTCTAAATAGTATGTGCTCAGTGGCCCCTTATAGAAGTTTCCTGACCTTGGGGCTGAGCATCCTATAAGGAGTTC
>NW_005871227.1:1605647-1625765 GCF_000147115.1 Myotis lucifugus | reverse complement strand
GCACCCTCTTGCAATCCGGGACCCCTTGACATCCCTCTCACAATCTGGGACTGCTGGCTCCTAACCACTCGCCTGCCTGCCTCATTGCCCCTAACCACTCACCTGCCTGCCTGATTGCCCCTAACCGCCTCTGCCTCAGCCTCCACCACCACAGCTTCATCTGGAAGGATGTCCAGAATGACGTCCGGAAGGTCATTCGGCTGTCCAGTCTAATTAGCATATTATGGTTTTATTATTATAGATTGCTTTTTGCCTGAAGCCTGACTGATGTTTTAACATTACCCATCAATACGATTACACATACTGTGGATCTGAAATTGCATTCCCCAAACTAAGCATCATCAAAAATGCAACAAAGGAAGAGACGGCTCATGACAATCCAAATGCCTCCACGTAGAAAGAAAAATAAACATTTCATTTTCATAAAACTTGCTTTGAAAGCTGAAATTCACATAACGAATTCATAAAGAGACTTTGCTATAATAGGAATAATTTGGCCCTAAAATATGAGCTGCTTTTATTCGTATGGTAATTGCCTGGCAGTGTTGAAGGTGTTCTCCGCTTTCTTGCAGCTCATGCTTAGAGTGTGGCCAAGAAGTAGAAAGCCTAGTGCAGGATGCCTCATGGCTGAAATTTCACCCTGAGATGTGTGAGCCAGGAGACAACACTGCAGCCAGTGTCTGAACCATGTCTCTTTACTAATTACAACCTGAGAAAGTAGAATCCTCACCTTACTTACTTGCACCAGCCTTTACTAGTAAACCCAGTAATTAAAAAAAAATATGGCAAAAAAAAAAAAAAGAGAGGCCCGGCCTGTGTGGCTCAGTGACTGAGCTTTGATATGTGAACCAGGAGGTCAGAGTTCGATTCCCAGTCAGGGAATTTCCTCTCTGAAATCAATAAAAATACATTTTTTTAAAAAAAGATCCTAGTAGAGCTTTAGTTTTAGGATAAAACTTTCAAATGTAGGGTGATCTTTATAAAATGTTCTTGCAGATTTCTTCTGCCTTGACTTCCTGCTTCTCTTGTGTTCTGGATAGTGCCCATAGACCTTATAAGACACAGTCCAGGTATTATCTCCTTGAGTGAGGCTTTTTTCCCTGACCTCCTAGTCCCAATGAATCCCAAACCCATACACTTCCTCAGTGCTGTGTCCTGCCCCACTGGTACGTACACCATTGGTGATGCTTCCGTCTCTCCTGAGATGCGGGGGCAACTTCCTCCCTTCTCTTTAACCCCAGTGTTTAACGCAATGCCTGGGGCTGCCTATTAACAAATTAATACAGAGCACCAAAGGAATGCCATGAGAAGCCATTTCCCTCAATGCAGGACCAAGTTTTCTTTTTCAGAGATGAAATGGGATTCCTGATCTGCCTTTAAAGCAAAGTGAATAATAAGTGTAGTGTGTGGCTTTGAGGAATATGGTCTTTATTAGTCTGGGTTGTAATTTGAGGTCTCTCACTAACTAGCTCAGTTATTTGTTATAAAACATTCAACCTCTCTGTGTTTTATTGTCATTTGCCGCTAAAAACACACACACACACACAAAAACAAACCAAAAAAAACCACAAACAGAAAAAAGAAACATTGGATAGAACTGGATAATCAGATGCCTTCTTATATTTAATTTTCTCTGAAACTCTAAAAGTGTATTGTGAGAAAAACAGATTTTCTTTTCCTTATTCTAGAAATAACTTATTTTTCAAGGAGAGTGGCATATTTATTTTGATAGTATGTACATCTGTGACCTAAAATGAGAAACCTTATCTTACCCAGGTTATTCTAAGAGTAAGGTTAATAAGTTTAATGTAAATACCTTATAAATTTAAGTTTATAAGTTGGTAAGTGTAGTACCCCCAAATGTGACATTTTTATATGTGTGTATGTATATGTGAGAATATCTATAAATATATATGTAATACTAGTGGCCTGGTGCATGAAATTTGTGCAAATTGAAAGGGAATTAATTAGAAGAAATATTTTAATATTGCTATTTGCCCTTTCTCGATAATAGAAGTGTCAGAGATGAAAGAAAATTAGTAAAATGTATATGAAAATCTCCCTCCTGTCAGAGTCTGGGGCGCTCCACGGGACCCAGAGTCAAGTCCCTGCCCATCTGCGTGCACCTTGAAATCGCATGAGACCCAGACCCAGCTGGCCCCACCCCCGTCAAGCCCCACAGGGCGGGGGGCGCAGCCTCAGGTTCCCCATCAAGCCCCGCCAGGTAGGGGGCACAGCCTCAGGTCCCTGGCCCGGCTCCGGGAGGAGGGCATGGTCTCAGGTCCCCTGGCCCTGGCACAAGGGCGTGAGGTTGTGAGGGTGTGACAACTATTTGCATATTAGCGCTTTATTATATAGATAGTAGTATATGTGTATATTTACATTATATATAATAATCTATAAAAATCCTAATGCTAATTATGATGCAAAGTAGAAGTTACTGGAATTATATTTTATTAAATCTGTAAATTAGATGTACACTTTCATTTTCTTTTTAGAGGAACAGATGAAAAACATAGATCTGATACTCTACCACCATTAACAGAATTGAATGGCCTTAATTTCACAATAGGATCATTCAATATTCATTTTTTAATTTCTGCATTTGCACATAATATCTCTCTGGAGACCTCTAACAGATTTGATTGCTTCAGTTTTAATGAGAACTATCAAAGGTTACTATGAGATGATGATCTATATTTAATTCTGAGATTTCCCAAACATTTGTGCAACTCAGTGCTGTTTAGATTCTTTTTTTAGTTTTATTGTCTCAACGCATTTATCACAATTTTAACTGCATCTTTAGTCATTATTAGCATAACCCTTACATTCTTAAAGTTAATATTTTGAGATTTAATATGGAAAAATATTACTGAAGGGAACTTAATAACTTTTCTTATGGGGAAACACTGAAAAATAATTTTATGTCTATTTGATATTTTAGATGTGTTCTGATGAAATAACTTTACCTAACCAAGAAATATTAATAATTCTTTCTCTAAATTTTTACAATTATGAATTATTATTCTTACGCACATGCATTGGCCAGAGTAAAACTTGTCAAAGTGCTCAGTTAGAGGTAACTGATACACTTACTGATTTTGCAGAGTATGTGTGAGTTCACAAACAAAATCCAAACAACTTCTTTATGTATATAATGTATAACAATGACATTGCATTAGATGGGAGGATGAAATGCAAGTATACTGACAGCAGCTACCTTGAAGGGATAAGATGTTATTGGAAGGTAAACTGAGACAAGTTAAATATATGTAGTTTAAACCCTAGAGCAATCAAGAGCTATAGCTTTTACCATTATTGGAAATAAAATGGAATACAAAAACTACACTATTAAATGGGGGAGGGGAGGTAAATAAAGGGGGAGAAAAGCAAAAGCAAAAATCCCAATGGGGTAAATAGAAAAATAGCAAGAAGGTTCAGTGAAATGAAGTCATGAAAAGTCTAAACACTACAATTAAAAATGAAATAAGTGTGGCTATTTTTGCAAAAAATCTATCAGATTTTGTTTTATTTTTTGGAAACAAAAATATGGCTTTACATCTATTATAGGTATCTCATACAACAAATTGGATTTATTGCATGAGATACCTCACTTTTCCCCCAACTGATGACAACAGCAATGCTTTGCAGACTCTGAGCACCTCATAAAGTTATACTGATTCTTTATTTCTTACTCCCTGCAGGCAATGAGACAGACCCTCTTTTCTTCTCATAATTATAATGTAATTTTCTGAGATTGTTTCCCACCCCAAACCTTCCCACTCTTTAAACATGGTCAGATGCCAATTAATTATCTTTGTCTTCTCTTTCCCTTTACATCAAACTGAGTTCTAAATTGACATCCTTTCTAGCTGGATGGTTGGAGTTATTCCCTTGGAAAATAAAGGTCAGTTCCTCTAAGTCACTTGAATGCTCTTTTCTCCAATAACCCAGATGGCTCTATTTTATATTCCTCTGGTAAAATGGAGTGTTTCTTAATGGCTATGCAGGGACAGCAATATAAAGATCAACTCATTTTGAGTTTTATAGGTTTTCTGTGATAATTATGCTTCTATCTATTAGTGTTTCTAGTCAACCAGGTGTGTCTTCCCACAGTTATTAACTCAGTTAACCAAGGCATCATGCTCTATCATATTCATCTGGAGAATCTGTCCTTTTTTCCATTAGATGTTCAAGTAAGGCTTGATAGAGGTTTGATCTATGGCATAGTATCATTTATCAACATAGAGACCCATCCAGTAGCTGCACCAGAATCATGACTTTTTAAAACCCAACAGGAAACTTAGGTTTACATATGCAGCTTTAATTTTTTTTAAAAAAGCATTCTGTTTAAAAAGAATTTTTTAAATTTCCTTCCTTTCCAAGATTAGAAGAATTAGTGACTTGATTTAAGAATTACAGCATGGGATTTTTAACTAGCAATCTCAGAAAACTAAACTTTAAATTAATCTGTAAAGTGTTTAGTAACCATTAAAATACAGATAATCGCCCTAATCGGTTTGGCTCAGTGGATAGAGCCTCAGCTTGTGGACTCAAGGGTCCCAGGTTTGATTCCGGTCAAGGGCATGTACCTTGGTTGCGGGCACATCCCCAGTAGGGAGTGTGCAGGAGGCAGCTGATTGATGTTTCTCTCATCGATGTTTCTAACTCTCTATCCCTCTTCCTTCCTCTCTGTAAAAAAATCAATAAAATATATATTTAAAAATAAATAAATAAAATAAAATACAGATAATCACAGAGTTCACCAGAACACTTTCTTCCCAGTCTCCTCTGTAGACTTGATGGGTATATGGGTAGCTGTTAGTGGGCAAATAACTCAGGATTCTGTTTCCTGTCTGAAAGGCAGAAAAAACTAATTCACATTGAGAATAGTTATTGTGTTGGACTCTATGATTCACCCACAGTTCTGCCCACTATAAAGATTTCTTCTCATCTTCCACCTGTGGGACAGTAGTTCAGTATAAATTTTTGGTCACACCAGTATACCCAGCCAAGCCGCATGTGAACTAAGCACAAGGTTTCTCTTACTCTTTCTATGAAATTTAATAAACAGCAACCTCATTGAAAAAAGGAGTTGGGAGGCTACAAGAAGGAATGCTCACACATGTGTCATTAAAAGCACCCTACTAATCCCAACAGGAACTGACATACCTTGCATCTCCCACAGGAAGTGACACTACTTTACCACTTCGCAGAAGGAATAAAAGATTCCTCCTCACTCAGTAACAGCTCAGCCAATGGGAGACTGCCGTAACACAGCCAATAAAAAGTCACTTTACTTCAAACTTTCAATTTTCTCCAATGGACTCTCTGTTTACAATAGCCCCGCTCACGTCCTTATAAAAAAGAGCATTGCTCTCCTTTGTTTCTCTGGACTTGCATGGGAGCCATTGGACCTCATGTCCTGAATTGCAATTCTCTGTTGTTTCCAAATAAACCCATTTTGCTGGAGAAATGGCTATTAATCCAAATCCAGCTTTTATGAAGAATGTGCAGTCGTGAGGTCTCTATCTTGGTGTGGTTGAGTAGAGGGGAAAATCCCAGCTTTCATGATCACTGTGCATTTGTGTACTTTTCAAGCATTGGATTCAGCTGTAGGACTGTAATTTTATAAGTACACTGTGCATTTGTGTACTTTTAAAGCACTAGATTCAGCTGTAGGACTGTAATTTTATAAGAATTTTTCTTTTGGAAACTCTCAGGTATATAATACATGCAGTCTATATGAAAGTATGTAAATAATTAAGTTAAAAATGATTTTTGATAGTGTTATACAGAAAGTACCCATGGCTTCAAGTGGAAGTGTAATACGGGAACCCTCTTCCCCTCTGACCATAGGAGGTAAATCCTTATATATGAGAGCAATAGAAACCACCCTCCACCCAGCGTGGGAGAATGATGACATTGCAGATCAGGAATGGCTCAGAAAACACAGAGACTGCACCCACAAATTAAAAAAAAAATTCCTAGGAAGTGGGATGTGGTACAGTCTTTTGAAAAAGGTAGACTTCTTAGATTTGGAATAATATCTCTTAAATTTCTAACACAATGTTTGCATTTGAGGTGAGCCTTGAGCAGGTTCAAAAGCCCAACATTAACTGTTTCCTGTGTATAATAAGAATAACTCTGAAACAAGAAAGGAACAGCATAGTACAATATACAGATGATGTATTACAGAATTGTATACCTTAAATCGATATAATTTTATTAACCAATGACAACCCAATAAATTCAATACATTTTTTTAAAGAAACTCCCTGAAAAATTTAAAACCTCAAAAAATATATTGGGTATTATTCATGTATTATGAAGAATATTAATGATAGAGTGAATGAATTATAGAAATTTCACAGCATAAGAAAAACTGTATTTTCCCTTAGTCATCCATGTTAATTAATTTTCACCATTTTGTATAAATGAATTAGAATCTTATATCACAAGAATAATAAAAAATAGTTCTACTTTTTTCTAAACAGTCTTTAAAGTTTATTATAGAATAAAATGTTTATAATTTCCATTTTATAGCATAAGGTAACCAATTTCAGCCAATCAATTATTATCCTTATAAAATGTTATTCAGGAATTGTAATAAATTGATAACTAGCTAGTAGGCTCATCCTTTCTAAGTAATGTAATAGAGATTCTAATACCCAGATTGGGCAGAATAAGGAATGTAATTGCAATGCCATTCATCCTTAAGTAATCTCCATTATGATGTCTACTATTCCTATTTGGTGATAATAAGCATTATGAAAACCGACTGTCTTTTGTGTCCATTTGTCATCAGACATTAACAATGTTTACTTGGAATATAATAATGCCCCATTTTGCCATCACTCCTGTTTGGAAACCATTCATTATGGTTACTACATTATAAATAAACCTCCCAGAAGCCACAGCATAGACAATGGCTGTCACCAGTGTGTGAGAAATAAAACAACCATGAATTACTCATAGATTTATCTACATAAAGCTTTCCTCCCAAGGCATTCTATTCCTGCTTTTGAAAATGTTCAGACCTTGAGATTCTTTTATATCCTTCCTTCTTATCACCGGGTGGTGCTTTAAAAATTCTGAATCTTCATTAATATTTTCTTTTATATTCTACTGTGCATATGCACATTTTCTAAACATGGATGGAGCAACCAGCAAATGTTAAATGCCTCAGTAAGTTTTGGTCAGTGTCATTTTTAAAAATATATGTTTTTATTGATTTTTAGAGAGAGAGAGGAAGGGAGAGGGATAGAGAGAAGGAAACATTGATGAGAAACATTGATTGGCTGCCTCCTGCATGCACCCTTCTGGGGATGGAGCAAACAACCCAGGCATGTGTCATGATCAGGAATCAAATCATGACCTTCTGCTTCATGGCTGATGCTCAACTATTCAGCCACACCAGCCAGATCAGTGTCATTTTTTAATTAAAAAAAGTCTTGATTTATAATCTTTTTTGGTACTGTCATCTCCTTATTAGGAAGCTTCCAGGAGAATGCTGGTTTTAAAATACGTTTATTCATTATGTAAAAAGGGTCATGGGGAAAATATTATATATTATCCAAATGGAAGAGTTTTCTCTCTTTACCTCCTAAAAATTATATGCCAGAATCTGATGATAGGCTCATACTAGCCTTGGAGTTGCCCTTTATATTTCCTGAGAGCTATTGCATAACTCAACATTTCATAGAGCTTCCTTTAGTAAGGCTGAGAAAGTACCTTCTTCACTCTTTTTTTATCTTATGCTATACACAGTGCCATGTATTTAATCATATAAGCTCATATTCACCTTTATTTTTGTTTAGAATGATTACAGGACAGAGATTGTTGAAAGGCCAGACTCTGGGTAAATAGAAAGAAACTGTTCTGGAATTGTTAAATGGATAGGTATGCCTTTTATGACAAATATGCCCTCTCACAATCTGGGAGCCCTTGGGGGATATCGAACTGCCTGTTTCAGCCCAATCCCTGCAGGTCCAGAGATCCCATCAGTGCATGAATCCGTGCACCGGACCTCTAGTACGCATATAAGATCTTTGCTTGATCTCTTCCCACCCTCCCCCTACCTCCCTTCCCTCTGAGATTCATTAGTCTGTTCCATGTTTCCATGCCTGTACATTGAGCATCTGCCCCCTGGTGGTTAGTGCGCGTCATAGCTAATGGTTGAATGGTCGGTCACTTAGGCTTTTATATATATAGATTCTCCACATGAGAAGCCATGGTGCTAGTTATGTCCGCAATTTAGAAAGTTAGTTAGTAAAAAACTAGGTATTGCTCTAATTAAACAAACAAGTCACACCTTAATATACAAACAAATGTCTGTGTTATTCTCTATTCTCTCATACCATTTTCCCAAAAAAATTTTTTTAAAACAAACCTGTTGTCAGGTTTAAATTAGCTTCCTCGGTTGAAATCAGCAGTCTTAATTTGCAATTGAAATCCATCCAATTAAACAATAGATTGCCTGGAATTAATGGTAATTGAACAATCTAAATTAAATGGGAGAAATTGTGGACAAGTGAAGGAGAAAATAAACATGGCACATTTTAAGCTTGGAAAGTCACGTACATTAATGGGACCATGGAATCATGTTTCTTAGGATGCCATCTGCCTTCATACACATCTATAAAAGTCTACGTGGGACCCTATACTGACCTAAAACTTGAGTACCTTGGTAAACGTTGAGGCAAGTAGAACTGAAGAAGTGGTAAGTCCCTACTTTGCAATGGACTTACTTTCTCTTGGTTCATAGGACATGGCAAAATATCCCTGTGTTGCCATCAACCACATAAACGTGGCAAGAAAGGGATTTTTCACTGCAGAGAGTGTAATATAGCTCCATCAAAGGGTCCAAGTCTCCTTGCTTAGGCATGATGCAATAGCTAAGACTCTGGAAAATAAGTGCTGTGGTGAAACCTATATTGATTTGTTGCCAGAGAGAGAGAATTATAGAAATGCAATCTAGCTATGGCATAAGCAATGCTAGGTCTTTAGAGAGATAACTCAAAAAATGTGACTTTTCAAAATGGGTCTCTGGCTAATAGTAGGTGTTGCAAGCAAAGCAAGCCAGCCTATACTCAAAGAAACTTCTATGATCAGTATAAATACAGATGTGCCCCTCACCCAAAATTTGGTTCAGAGACACAGATCGTGCCACAAACACACCAAGAGGTTTATTTATTCCTTAAAAAATGAGGTCGCTGTAAGGAGCAGGCAGCCCTATCAAGCAGGTCAAAATAGCTTCAGAGAAAAAGAGAAGGAGCCAGGCTGAGTTTTTATTGTGTGTGGGAGGTGGGGCTGGGATGTGGGCCAGAACTTTTGTGGTTGTAATACCCCACTTCAACCAGAGAAGCAGCCAGGGTTTCTGACCAGCTTGTCCAGATATAGACACAAAGAGGCTTAAAAGCTGTCCGAGATCAAACATCAAAATACAGAAAAAATGGAGTCAGACCCTTTTTTATTTAAAAAAATGTTTATATTGATTTTTTTGAGAGAGAAAAAGGGAGAGGGATAGAGGATTAGAAACACTGGTGAAGAGAGAAACATCAACATCAACCAGCTGCCTTCTGCACACCCTCTACTGGGGATAGAGCCCACAACCCAGACATGTGCCTTTACTAGGAATCGAACCAGTGACCTCTTTGTTCATATGTCGATGCTCAACCACTGAACACAGTGGCCTGGTTGGAGTCAGACTCTTCATTATAGAGACTGAGTACTGCCTGAGCAAGGTCAAAATAAGTATGCTTCCAATTTTGCTCTGGGTCCTTCAGACTGAGCTGACTTCCTGACACACTTCATTCTAGCTGGTCCATTGCTATGATACATAAAATGCCAGTATAGTTCTCAGTAAAAGTTCAGGTGATCCCAACTACCTCCCCTCCTACTGACCTTGACCCAGCTGTCTCATTTGCCTCTGATTCCCTTTCTTCTCTGATTCAAGACTCAGCAGAGTATCCATTATGGAAACACGTTATGGCAAACAAATCTTGGCACCATTCCGGAATCAATGCCTGGTGCTTAGACCTCTATCTTCTCTAAGAGCTGTCAGCTGTGCTTACGAGTTTGGCTTCAGTATGTCTATCTTCACCCCGTTACCTTAGCCTTGGGCGAAGACTTCCACTTTATCCCAATGGAACATAGAATTTTCTGACCAGGGCACCTCCATCCTTAATTGCAAAGTGGGAAATTTGAAAATTGAGATTCCTTAGTTCTATAAGTTTTGACTGTTCCTATCTTCTCAATCTTCTTTCTATATATGGCTATATTTTCTTTTCCATTTCTTCAATTATCCTTTCTTTGCTGAATATTTCCAAATAAATGCATCCCTTATATATTTCCTACAAATACAACTGCATAATTTGTTTCCCCATCTAGGTATCTCACAAATGTGGGTCACAAAACTCTAACTTCAAAATTGAATTCATCATCTACTCCAAAACTGCTGCTTCTCCTTAAACTCATCTCAACATCCTCATAATTTCCAAAATAAAAAAAAATGTAGCTAGCTGGTCATCCTTATCTTTATCTGGTATCTAACAAAATTCTAATTATGTAGAGTCGAGCTCCTAAATATCTCTCAAATCTATCTAATTATTTCAACATTCATGGCCATTTCACTAGTATAAAAGCCTGGCATTCCTTTTCTGAATTATTTCAACAGCTACTGACTGCTGTATGAAAATACAAATTAAAACTATAATATGCCACTACCACATATGGGCTAGAATCGCTAAAATGAAAAAGACTAACTACACCAAGAGTTGGAAAGGATGGAGAAAAACTGGATATATCAGACACTGTGATTCCTAATTAATTTAGAGAAAACTATACTCAATAGTTAATAATCACATTTAATAATTTAAAATACTATTTGAAAGGATAAAAGTAATTTCAGCCATTACCTCTCTTCCAAACTCTACTTTGCTTATCTGCAAAATAAAGCACTATACAAAAACTATACTTGAAAGGTCTTAAGAAACCAAAGTGCAGGCAGCTGAGTCAGTGACTTGTCCATGTCAGAGTCATCTTGCTCTTGACCCCATGCTATTTTCATTATTCCTGTTTTCTCACTTGAATTTATCTTTGTGCAGTTAAGCAGATATTATTATAACAACATAATTGAGGAATAAATGATACATTAAAATATACAAGTGTCAAGGGCATAATTTGTTAACTATAACATATGTATTCACCCATAAAATCACCACCACAATCAAGATAATAAACATATCTGTCACTCCCAAAAGTTGGTCTTCATGCTCATTGTTATCACTTTTTTGTCACTATCGACTGTATTTTCCAGATTTTTGCTTACATGTTATTTGTTTGGTTTATTATCTTTCACTTGGCATAATTATTTTAAGACTAATTTAAGTTGTACATATCCACAGGCAAGGCAGCTCTATACATGCATTAAAAGACAGTAGCCTGTTACTTATCTTTTGCGATAGCGTGGATGGACCTAGAGATTATTATGCTAATTGACATAAGCAGTCAGAGAAAGACAAATACCATATGATCTCACATATGTAGACTCTAATGAACAAAATAAACTGACAAACAAAATAGAAACAAAGGCATGGGTACATGAAACAGACTGACGATGTCACCTAGAAGAGGGTGGGAAGACTGGATGAAAGAAGGTGTAGAGATTAGCCAAAGAACATATATGCATAAAACCCATATACACAGACAATAGTGTGGTGATGGCCGGATGGAAAGAGGGGTGGGGAGTGGGTGGAGGTGGGTAAATGTTGGGAAGAAATGGGGACATCTGTAATAGTTTCAATAAAAATAAAGTTGAGGGACCCAGGTTGCTGATTGCATCTCTCTTTTCTCAAGTGTGTGTGTGTGTGTGTGCGTGCGCGCGTGTGTGTGCGCACACGCACACGCACACACGCACACATGTGTGCGCACACACGCACAGGTATCTGTGAGATAGATGATAGATAGATAGATAGATAGATAGATGATAGATAGATAGATAGATAGATAGATAGATAGATAGATAGAGATACAGCTCTTATCTGAAGAGAGACTTTAATAAAATATATGGGGAATGAAACCTATGAAAAGCAATTCATTTGTGGCAATGAAAGCCTGGCTTTCCTGGAGCTTATGGCAAAGCACTTTGAGATATTAAGTACAGTGCAAGAGGGCACATAAGCAAAATTAAAACACAGACATAAAATAGATTACAGTAGTAGGCTAAATGGAATTAGAATAGAAAAAAAAGGTATCTTAAATGTGCAATGTGCTGTGCTGTATCACATGATGCTAAGATAATTAGAATTGCATATTACACTGGAGGTATCTGTTTTCTATAAAACTGTCTGCAGTAGGTCATTCCAAGACATTATGAAACATGTATTTCCTTTCCAAACCTGCCTATCTATTAAGCCCACAAGTAATGAAATTGAAAATCTACACATGAGGAAACCTTTTAATTATACAAAGTAATACAAACACTAAACCAGAGAATGGATTTAAAAATTCCATTTAGAAATAATGTGTGCTACCTTTTTGAACTGAACTCGGAGTCTATGTATTTTCTTGGTAGAGCTCCTCTCTCAATATTTTTTTGTTAATGGTATTTTATTTTTTTTCTCTCCTAAGCCTGACTTTCTTTTGATGAAATGAATTCTCAAAAACTTTTTATGTACTTTCCTATGCAGGATATTTAAAATGCTGGCAACTATTTATCCTATATAAGGTAGGCACCTCAGAGTAGCAATCAATAATATGTCATTTCCAAGCTTTGCTAATGATGTGCACATACTTTGAAAGAAGATTGGCAGTTATTTGTTGCAAACTGGCTCTAGTAAATAGAAAATACAAAAAATAAATGTATTTTGAGGAATTAAACATGGCTCCCAACAATTTGAAAATGAGTATATACAATGGGATATCTACACACAAGAGAATCTTTGTAAATACTAATATATGTTAATAACATGACACGTACATATATATTTTAAAAGTTTGAACATTTAGAAATAAACATATTCATCATAAAAATATTTGCTTCATAGACACAGGTCTGTGTATCCATCCCACTGTATTTAAAATATCCTGAAATCCCCTTTTCCATGAAACAAGTTAGAAAATATGTACAAAGAATCCTGTCACTTGAAAAACAGGTAAATAGCTTCAACTTTAAAGCAACAATATTTTTTTAAAAAATTTCCCCTAAATATAAATTTATATATAAAAAGTATTAAAGTTAAAGGGAGGATGGAATTAATGACAATGGAGAAGCAGAGATACTGAAACTTGGTCAGAGAGAAATTTATCTAAGAGTCGGTTTTAGCATCTTGAAATATTGTTTAACAATGTTTTGACTAAATATATAAGATCTAGCCCAGCTGGTGTGGCTCCATGCTTGAGTATCAACCTATGAACCAGGAGGTCACAGTTCCATTCCCAGTCAGGGCACATGCCCAGGTTGTAGACTGGATCCCCAGTGTGGTGCATGCAGGAGGCATCTAATCAATGATTCTCTCTTATCATTGATGTTTCTCTCTCTCTCTCTCCTTCTCCCTTCCTCTCTGAAATCAATAAAAAATATATTTAAAAATGAAACAAGAGAAAAAATTAGCACATCAGGTTTTAGTGAGCTGCAGGACAACCTTAACTGGACAGACATATATGTAATTGGAGTTCCAAGAAGAGAGGAAATAGAGCAGAAAAAAAAATATTGGAAGATATATAATGGCTGTGATTTTTCCAAATTTTCTTAAAACCATAAATGATCTAACAATAAGGAAATGGTTAAACCAATGATGCATCATTAACTGAACACAATGTGAAGGAATCATTCTATTTATAAACTGTATAAGCCAACATGAAAATTCTTGATATAATTTTAAAAAAGAAATGAGGAAATAAAATTTTATATACTACATATTCACAACATTATAAACATGCCTAAATTACTGGGTGAAAACACATAAAAACAGTCATATTCTTAAGCTGATTTGGGGTTATTTCTTTTCATTTTTCTACTTTTAACTCTTTTGTATTTTATAAATTTTCTCTCATAGCTTTTTGTGTGCCATAAGCATGAATATAAACTATTTAAAAATAAGTACATATGTAAACATAATGAGGGGTGGGTAATACATTTCTTCAGTAAATATCTATGGAGAATGCATTTTACAGATTGGCTTGTTATCTCTTTGGAAGGCAGCCACAGACCTAGAGAGTATGGAGAACATGCAGGACAGTTCTGATGGAGGGAAGAAGGGAGAAGAAATAATACTTTACAATAAGCCCTCTTACCCATTCAAGAGGTCTAGCTTCACTCCCCTTGTGACCATTTTTAGCACGGATTTACGTAGAATCAGCCCAATCTCTAGAAACCCAGTATGACATCCTCCTTTGTCACTGGTGTCTTTGGTATGGCATGATTCTTACAATATTTAGACTGTAGGCTTATTATGAATCCTTAGAAAAGAGTCCCATCCCTGTCTTTTATTTCATTTTTTCTTAGGGAGTTAGGTAACTTCAGCACACTGGGTCCTCACTCCTGGGTGAGACCAATCCAGTGCTCTCCACACGAAAGAGACTGGGAATATCCTTCTCTTCATTGCTTCTTTTCATCAGTACCCAGTTCTACCTTATTGCAGACACTGTTTTTTGACCACTGCTGGCCTGTCTCCTGCTGTTCTTTTGGATAATCTACTTGGATAATCAGCATGCAGGTACCTATTTGTTTGAAACTGACATCTCATGAGGATGATGGAATCAACCAGCAAATGATTAATCAGAACCTAAGTATCTAGCCTGGCCGGCGTGGCTCAGTGGTTGAGCATTACCTATGAACCAGGAGGCCACCAGTTTGATTCCTGGTCAGGTCACATGTAGGGTTGCTGGCTCCATCCCCAATAGGAGGCATGCAGCCAATCAATGATTCTCTCATCATTGATGTTTCTATCTCTCTTTCTCTCTCCCTTCCTCTCTGAAATCAATAAAAATGTATTTTAAAAAAATCTAAGTAACTTGAAGTTTTAGCAATATATTAATCAGGGGCTTATAGCAATGAATAATGCTTAAACTAAGGTAAGTATGCAAAAGTCAGAATGAGAGAGAGAGAAAAAGGGAGACAGACAGGGAGAGTAAGGAAAGAAAGGAGATGGAGGAAAGGAGAAAGAGAGAGAAAAGGGGTGAGGGAGGGAGGGAAGGAAAATGAGAGGGAAGGAAGAAGGACAAGAGATAGAGACTTTTTAACACCATAAGAATTACCTGTAAAATCAATCAGCCCAATGGTCCCCAATAGCCCTGTTATGATAGAATGATGGATTGGTCATTATCAGTTGATAGAGGGCTACATTCAACTTGATTTTGTATGATATATGTTTGCATTCATCAGAGTAGATAATGAAAACACATAGTTGAATTCTCCTGAATTCCACTATGGTCCCTAATCTGATAGAGAATCAAGCAAGCTTTCCAGCACCAGAATTTTCGCATTGAGCAGTATGTTAGGGTGAGTATGGGAATGGTTTTGATTGGGAGAATTGCTGATAAATGAATATTAAGAAATGCTGATCTATCCAAAGTTTTGTTGTTGTTGTTCAATTGAGGATAAAACTAACTTTCTGAAAAGGAAAGTGCCTTTTCCAAGATCACACAGCAGGTTAAGTTTTGATGGGCCATGCGTACTTTTCAAGACTACTTTTAAGGGTAATATCCTCTGGAAATAGAGACTCCAGCTGCAGACGTTGAGCAATGCAAAGTTGTAAAACCCTTAGGTTAATATTGTATTTTTCACAAATCTCATCAGAAAATTCTCAACATCTGATTAGCCTAAATATTTAATTAGTTCTGAAAATGTGATAGAGAAAAATAGTGCACACATGGAGTTTTCTGACAGATAATCTGTTATCTACAGAAATTTTTATTGATGTCCCTGAAGCTACAGAGATGATGAACCATTTACCAAATCTAAAGTCTCTATGGCTTCTCAGGCACAGATGGCAAGAGAGTGCCTCCATTGAGACAATGTCTTGCACCCCAGTGACATTTATTTAAAACTAAATAGTAATTGTTTATAAGACTGCTGCAGCAATTTTAGATTTGTAAATAAGAAATATGCTAATTTTAGTAGACTACTAATGGGGCTTGCTATTTCAGGCACATGGTATGTGTTTTTAAAAGCAATTATGTAATATCTATACTAATAAAAGGGTAATATGCTAATTAGACCGAAAGACCTTCCAGGAGACCGGACGTCCTTCCGGACAAAGCCATGGTGGTGGGGCAAGGGCAGAGGCAGTTAGGGGCTAGCAGGCTGGCAGTGGGGTGGGGGTGGGGGGCAGTTGAGGGCCAGCAGGCTGGCGGGGGGGGGCAGTGGGGGCGATCAGACCAGCAGGCAGAGTGGTTAGGGGCGATCAGGCAGGCAGGCAGGTGAGCGGTTAGGAGCCAGCGGTCCCGGATTGTGAGAGGGATGTCCTACCGCCGGTTTAGGCCCAATCCCACAGGGTAGGATACCAGCGGTAGGACATCCCCCAAGGGGTCCCAGATTGGAGAGGGTGCAGGCTGGGCACAGGGACACCACCCCCTTGCATGAATTTCGTGCACTGGACCTCTAGTTAAATATAAAGTTATAGATTTTTAAAAGAAAAAGAAAATTGATTTTTATAGATTAGTATTGTGTCCAGTAGCTGTTAAGCAGTTTCTCTGTTTACTGTTCTCTAAATGAACAGAATTGAGATGAAATTTGGGGTATGTTCTCAATATATTTTTTAAAAGTATGTTACTGAGAAGAGGGCTGTATGTTTTTCTTATCTAGGTATAAAAGAAGTACAGTTTTGATATAAATAAAAATGATGAGACAGATGATGTGCATGGTACCATAAATGCATCTATGAAACTTATTTAACTGTATTTAGATGAGTCCATTGCTAGATCAATGGTTTAATATGAATCATGTGTCAACAGGTTGCTGCTACAAATGATTGCATATAGAAATTGAGTTTTCACCTCCACTTTATGGGAATTGAGTAGTCAAATTAATTAAGGGGTGAGAACGTTCATTCTTGACTCTTGGGGAAGGCTAGTTATAACTATTGGTAGAAAGATTTCCTATGGGGAGTGTGACTGTTACAAAAAAAATAATAATGGGAGGCCAATGAGATTTCCTGCAGGAAATAGCACTTGGAAGTTTACCTTGACATTTCTTAGCTGGAAAGCAGAAGTGAGATAAAACAGCCTTGTTGCACCTTTATGACAGTCCTACATACTATGCTGACACATTACAAACATATTATTTCATTTTTAAAACCACCCATGATGCAATGACATTAACACCAACACTAACAATGAATAGTTTTTAAACACTTTTTTCCAGGCACTATTACAAACGAAAAAATATGTATTCAATACTCACAACACCTCTATATGATAACCATATTTAGAGATGAGGAAAAGTCAGAATTTGAAGGCTTTATCAAGTATAGAGATCCTGTAAAGGGTGGAACTAGAATTTGAACCTAGAAAGTTTACTTGGAGTATGTGCTCTTACTAGGAGTATAGTCACAAGCTATATGACTCTTCAGTATGAAATAGTATCTCCCTTTGGTATTAGTGGTACTGATGTTCACAGAAGTAATGCACCCCATGCCACATAACTTAGAAGTAGAAGAGTTGGAATTTGAACTCAAAACCTAGTCCCTCTCCCTTGAGAACTTTGGAATAGTCTGTGCTGCAAGCTTTTCAAGGATTTGCTGAAGGGGAAAAGGGGAGGTTTTGAATGTGTGGACCTACCTTTCTGAACTTATGACCTCATGGCTACCTCAAGTACCATATTCTGACCACTGACTTACCACTCACATTCCAAGAAACTTTATGGGGAGGAAGTGTCTCATCCAGGACACTTCCTCCCATAAAGCCCTTCTTGCCTTTAATTTTAAAACCCAACTTTTCTTGTATGTCTTTCCTAACCATCTCAGATATCTTATCATTTCCCTCTTAATCTTTAACACTTGCTATTTACCTGAGACCATTATTCAACAGGCTAACTAACCTTTATGTATGGAGTCGTCCCATCTCACCACTGTATGTTTATACCTTTCCTTTCTAATTCAATTTTGCTATAAATAAAATCCTGACTCTTTATATATGGCAGAGTCAATGGGTTCGTTTGGAATTTCTTTTTATAGGCAACAGCAGTCAGTAGGCCAGTAATATTTCTTGGGGACCATAAATACTAGTCTTCTTGGGGACCATAAATGCCAGCCTTCTCAGTTTCAGTCTTCAGCATCCCTGGACAAGGCCATCTTGAAGTTACCTTCAAAGAAGTCCTCTTTGCCTCATAGAAACTGATCCAACTTACACACGTGTACACGTAACACACAACACACACCTAAAATAACTCAATTTTAAAAGAGAATATATAAAGTACTTATATTTCTCATTATTCTAAAGAGCTAAAAAGATTCTGCTCCTATTTTTAAAATAATAATTGCATTATAAGTCCTGATGCATTAGGACCTATTTATATTTCAAAGTCAGAAATATATATGTCAGCTTTAACTTTTCTTTTATAGCAAATTTCATGTAGCTGGTGACACACACACACACACACACACACACACACACACACACATTTCACATATTTCTTAGTCATAGTTACCAGGGACAAGAGCAGGTTGCTTCTCTACCTCTAAGAAACCCATTCTGACCATTAACTTCCACGACAGTACTCATGGGGATTGATAGTAGGAGTCCAAGCATCCAGCTCTGTTAATTGGGTTCTCTTTGGTTCACATCAGTTCTTTTGACATTTTTAGTAGTTAGCATTAATGGATTTTTATATAGTTGGAACTGTTCAATACTTTTCTACAAAGACAAGGTGCTTCTGTCTGAAATGTTGATCACTTTAATTGTGCTATCCATTCTTCTGGAGGACAATGACACTTTTTCCTTTTAGATGGAGTTGACATGCGTCAGGTAGCATTGATCAACTTCCATATAAATGATCCAAGAGAAGCAAAATTGATATGACAAATGAAACACTTTAGAAATATCCAGAAACATACATATTGTGGATATTTTTGCTTTCTCGAGATCTTGACATCCTATTATTTATGAATGCAATGTATGTGCCTGTGCGTGTGAAGACAGAAGGCATTAGAGAGCTAGTTAGCTCCTTTATTCATATACACACTTATAGAGACATGATAAAGAAAATTAAATTAGTTGTTTCCTTAGACCTTAGCTCTATCCTTAGTCTCCCAGAGATCAAGTACATTGGGGAAATAGAGATATTTTAATAAATATGCTTTTGCCAGGTTTTAGAGAAGAAACTAATTCAGAAAATATCTGGAGGAAAAGACCAAAGCATGTAATTTCTATAACCACAGGAGATCTTTTCATTAGCCTTCTCTTTGGTTCTTAATTGTTTCCCAGATGCATCTGGGGGCTGGTATGTGATCATCTCTGTACAATTGCTCTGTCTCTTTAGTGATACACAGAAACTTCCATCGGACAAAGTGAAGAAAAAATACTCTATCTAATGTGCTTTATGCTATGATAGTACCATTGCTGAGATAATGTTATGTTAAAATCACATTAGATTCCAACCCCCTTTTAAATATTTAAGTTGAGACCTTTGAAATACTCATACAACCCTGATAATTAGCTCCAAGAATCTCTTGTTTACCTGCCAGGATCGGTAAATGTTTAGGAAGAGCCAGCAACTCCTCCTATTCTTGGTGTTAATGAAGTATGAAATAGACTAATTTTGTCTTTCGTTGCTGTTGGTTTTTTTTTGCCAATTATTTTTTCTGCCATAGAGAATCAGACATACAGAAATTCCACCCCAAGAAAACTAGGCAATCTTCACCCTACCATCCCTCCTTCTTTCCAAATGATAAAGGAAGCACAACTACAAGCAACAGCAGCAGCAATTCCATCATTATATCTACATCATCTACTCTTCTGTACTTATTGAGACTTGCTTCATCCAATTTTGTCTTTCTCCAATCTGATCTCCACACTGGGTTGGCTTGAGCTTTCTGTCAAAAACTCATAAAGAATTTTCCTTTGATTTAAAGATGAAAACCACTCAACCCATGGCACGCAAGGCCCCTCAGTGTC
>NW_005871227.1:1575525-1597959 GCF_000147115.1 Myotis lucifugus | reverse complement strand
TATTTTTATAACAGGAATTCCAACATAGACTTCGAATCAGTTATGACTGTGACAATTATTTGCTGTGAAGCTGTGGGTGAGTTTGCCCTGCCGGTGTGGTTGAGGGTTGACCTATGCATCAGGAGGTCACAGTTCCCTTCCCAGTCAGGGCACATGCCCGGGTTGTGGGCTGCATACTCAGTAGGGAACTTGCAGGAGGCAGCTGATCAATGATGAGATTGATTCTCTCCCTCCCTCTCTGAAATCAATAAAAATATTTAAAAGAACAGAAATTATGCGTAAGTTATTTAACATTTCTAAGTTTCATTTAACTCATTTGTAAATATCAGTACAAATACATTTATAAGAGAATTAATTGGGACAGTATTTGTAAAATATTAAGTCCTTCTCTCTCCTTCTTGTAGCATTTTGTTTTTTTGTGTGTTTTTTTGTAATATACTTATCATGATGTATTTATCTTTTTTATCTGGATTAGGAATGTGTGTTCTTTGCCACTCTTCTGGGTCTATACAATCACCTCACCTCATATATGATCCCAGCCAATCTCTACCCTTCTTAGGATTACCCTTCTTTGACATCTGGCTTCCAGGTGGTTTCAGCAAGTGGAGTTTCCACAGATCTTAGGCCAGGGAAGAGAGATGTCGGCATTTTTATTTTGCTGCCTCTTCTCTTTGTGGGTTTTCTGATTCGGCAGTGACCCTTTGCCAACGATCATATCTCCTATCAGGTGCATCTCTCAACCCAGCCGCCTCTCCAGGTTCCTTCAACTCCCTCCTCCTCTCCTGCCCCTTTGTACAGGTGGGTGGTAAAAACTCCATATTCCGACTCTAGGTACCCCAGTGGTACAGCACTATCCCTGTTGTTTTCCTGAATTTACCCATACTTTCTAGACAGTTCCTTTATGAAACTCTTTCAAAATACCCATATTCACTATGCAATCTATTGCATGACCTTAGACAACTAAACTGCTCTTCTTGTGTAAAATGAGGTTATTGTACGACTGTGATAAATATGTGTGAATTAAAAAGATTATCTATGTAAAGTACCCATCCTGGGAATTTAATTTGGAATAAATGAGTTTAAAATACTGATGCATAGTACAAGCTCAATAAATGTTAAAATGGATCACTATGATCATTCTATTACAAATAGGATGTCCTCCTCTGGTATGCTGTAGTTTTATTTAATGCTTATCTCAATGTGTTATAAATCATCCCTTCACAGTGTATCTACTTCTATCAGGTACAACTGGAATAGAAGATGGTTGCATGTTCTCTGAAGGAAGGGTTCATGCTTCATTCATCCTTCGGTCACTACCGCTTATCATAGGGTGGGTCTCCCCAGACATCATAAAATGCGTGAAAAACCTGAATGAATTCCTTACTCACAATCCCTTTGTCAGGAAAGACCAACATGTATAGTTACTACACTTAACATAGCATCAAAGTTCAGTTCCTCTACTTTATTGTCTGTATTTCTGTAGAAATAAAATGCATTTTTTAGAACATTACTTGGTTACAGTCAAGCATCTGGAGCCTTCCTGATAAACGAAATGATTAGGATGATTATGCCCCTAATGGGCTTATACAACATCTGCTAAAGTAAACTTGAGCTATGGAGTGGGTGAAACCTCACATAATATTTCATTATCAGTAACAAGGCATCTTTCAAGTTTAAATGTTTACGGATTTTTTTTCCTTAGCTAACTTTGTTATTTGTGAAATTATAGTTTAATACCTTGTTTGTCACAATTTAATGATCTAAGAAATCTTCAAAACTTATTCTGAAGTTAAAATAGAATCAAACCATAGAATTACAAGGCATTTGTCAAGATACTTGCAGGATAAATACATAAAGAGAAACTCCATAAATGCTTAAAAATGTAAGTGAAGATCCTTGGCGTTTCTTAAATCACTTTCAATCATCTGTATGTTTTTTGGAATTCCAACTACCCTGAATTTGGCTTAAATAGGTTATACCTTCAATAATTGTTCTTATTAATTGTGACTAATGCACCCAAATTCAGTATTGCAGTGAGGAATGAATGGAAAAGATACATGAAAATAACCATAATTCCTACCATATGCAAGGCACTTCAGGAATATAAATTTACTAATCTTATACTTAATCCTTTGTTTTATAATTTCATATAATTTTTAAAAAGGCACAAGCCAGTTTAATGGCAGGAATAAAAAATAAATAAAAATAAATAAGCACAAACAGAACAAAATGGGGACCAGGTGACAGATGATTAGGGATTTTTTAGATTAAAATCTAGTTACTTACATCCAAAGTATCTTTGCTCTTCTCATAGAAGGAAAGCAACTGAGCTTCCTATAAGGGGTGATAAGTCAAAAAGTAGAACTTGTGTCTCCTCTATATCAGTCAATATTTTCCTGAGTGACTATGGCTGAATTTCCTTACAGCTTCAGTGTTCTTATTTATACAACATAGACTTGGAATTTATATTTTTATAAAATTACAGGACTCTTTCCAATTTGAGTGATTCCCTTGGATTAACAACTAATTTATCTATTTTTTGTCCCATTAAATCAACTAATTTTTTGAAAAAAAATGTGACCCAATACATCCAGGGACATGTTAAATATGTACCTTAGTAGGACTCAGAAACCTTGGGTTTTGGTAATCGTTCTATAATCAATTTTTTTAAAATATATTTTATTGATTTTTTACAGAGAGGAAGGGAGAGGGATAGAGAGTTAGAAACATCGATGAGAGAGAAACATCGATCAGCTGCCTCCTGCACACCCCACTGGGGATGTGCCCGCAGCCAAGGTACATGCCCTTGACCAGAATCGAACCCGGGACCCTTCAGTCCGCAGCCAACGCTCCATCCACTGAGCCAAACCAGTTAGGGCTATAATCAATTTTTATGACCTTAACACTTTTTCCTAGTTTCAATAAACTTAGATTTTTTTCACCTATAACATGGAAATGCATAAAAACCAAGACTTCTGACCCCCCTTACCCACTACTTTTTTTTTTCCTACAACAAACTATATCATTTAATAATGTAGGACTTCCTCAGTTTAAAGTACTTTATTTCTGGGATTTCAAAAAGTCAAAGATTTTACTTAGATTGTCCTCAATGAATTGCAATGTTAAGAACACATACAGGTATTTTAAAATTCATACATGTTGTCAATAAATTTAATGATAAAAGTCTGTGGGTTCTGACACTTGACCACCTCAACTCTTTCTTTCAAAACTTAATTCAATTTTGATTCAGAGACACAGAGCAAGAAGTCTCATTACGTGGAAGCATTTCCAACAGATTCAATAACTCAAAGAGGCCATTTCTGAGTAAATAGGGCATTTCTTATTTTTGGTTCTCTTGCCCATCCCGAGCCAAATAATAATGAATATTCACAATGACAACATGAAGGCATTCGTAACATATGCATAGATTCAATTTTAGACATTTATTAAAAAGCTATACATGTAGTTTGAGGAAATTATTTTTACTTCTCAGATGACCAAGTGAGCTGAGCCATTGTTACATAATAGAGAAGATTGAGGAGATGTCCCACTTAGAAATTGAAACCTAACAGATTAAATGCCCATTAAGATGTCTATGGAGTTATAAAATTGAAATATGGTTGCTCTACATAGGCAATAATAGAGTTATGGAACTAATGTGTTCTTAATGATCACATAAGGTTGTGAAGAGAATTTTCTATTATTTCTGAATAACCCTCACTTCTAATATCTTTTTATATAATCTTAAATGCATGCAATTGTCTTCTTTATAGGATCTGTGCAACACTTGGCTGAACACTAAACCGGTATAAAGTATTTGTGGAGGTGCTAATCAAAGATGGTTTATATGAATCACTGGAAATTCATGACTTTATGTCAATGATATGATCAAAATTTCAAAGATAAATAAATGCTACTGATCTCTAGATCACAGATAAATTCATAGAACCTAAAGTGTTAGGCAAACCTAGAAGACAGGTTTTAGGGAAGACAAGAAGTTGAGAAATGTGACAGTAAAGGAGGTTTAACTTTGACCCTAAACTGAGTTTCCTGCATCTCCCTTTTACTCTCAATATCTAATGTCTATTTGGTTTCATGTATAGGGCTAGTGGTCTGGGCCTTTCAGCATTAAGATTCACGCTTAATGACATTTGTAAAGGAAAGAAACCATGAAGGAATCAATAGGCTCTGTGCTGACTCACCTTAAATGATATGAGTTCCAAACTTCATATTAAATGTGGAAGTCAGCCAGAAGAGAGCTTTAAATATCTTTTTTAAAAATTGACATGGAATACAAATAATAAATTAAAATTGGCTCTTTCTTAGCATGTCTATTTATGATGTTTGTAAAAGAAATTTATGAGACAAATTCTCTTCCCAGTAAAATTTACAGATTGGTTTATTGACAAAAGATGTGAACAGACCAATTTTGCAATTGCCTGAATATAATGCTAGATTTATGGCCTGGTCAGAATAGAATAGAATAATCATTCAGAAGAGATGGAAGTGGTGTAGTCAGCAAAATCTCCTTTCCAAGTACAGATCACTCAGTGAAAGCTATCTCACCACAGAGACTTTGTGGTAAGAGGTGGCAGAAACTTGGGGTGAAGGAGAAAGAGATAAAGCAGAAGATAGCTGGAGGATGGAGAACTGATAGTGAAGGAACGGGATGTGGATGAGGAGATTTATCTTCTTCAGAGTCAGTACCTCTAAGCCCAAGCAAAGAGTTGAGATGAGAGATTCTCCATCTACAAAACACCCTGTTATGAGTTCAATTATGCTCCCCCAGAAATTCATATGTTGAAATCCTAACCCCTTAGTACTTCAGAATGTGAAGTTATTTGAAAACAGTATAATTGCGGATATAATAAGTTACATTAAGATGAGGTCATTAGGGTGGGCCCTAAACAAATATGACTGATGTCCTTAAAAATGGGGTAAAGAACCCGGCCACTGTGGCTCAGAGGTTGAGTGTCTACCTATGAACCAGGAGGTCATGGTTCAATACTTGTTCAGGATACATGCCCCGGTTATGGGTTTGATCCCCAACAGGCGGCATGCAGGAGGCAGCCAATCAATGATTCTCTCTTGTCATTGATGTTTTTATCTCTCTCTCCCTCTCTCTCTTTCTCTCTGAAATCAATAAAATTTTTTTTTAAAAAAGGGGAAGCCCTGACCGGTTTGGCAAAGTGGATAGAGCATCAGCTTGTGTAACTCAAGGGTCCCAGGTTCGATTCTGGTCAAGGGCATGTACCTTGGTTGCAGGCAAATCCCCAGTAGGGAGTGTGCAGGAGGCAGTTGATCGATGTTTCTCTCTCATCCATGTTTCTAACTCTCTATCCCTCCCCCTTCCTCTCTGTAAAAAAATCAATAAAATATATTTTTAAAAAGGGGGAGAAAGATGTACACAGAGACACACACACATAGGACAGATGTCAAGTGCAGATGAAGACAGAGAATGGAGTAATGCTTCCAGGCCAAATGTTACCAGCTAAGCCTGAGAAGCTAGTCAAAGGGCTCAGACCTCAGAAGGAACAAACTCTGCCAACACTTGGATTTTAGATGACTGGCTTCCAGAACTGTGAAAAAATAAGTGTCTGTTGATCAAGATACCACACTACACACACAGTCCTTAGCTTGCATGTTAAATATCGAACCACTTGAAGAGGAAAATAATCTCACACAGTTTCAATTGCCAAATTACTAGCAAAAGAATTCTGACTGGAGCAGCCTGAATTATGTTCCTAACTCTAATCCAATTCATTTAGGATGTTGGATTAGAATTTTGTTTTACTAAAAGCTATCAATGTTCCACTGACTGAAATCTGAAGGGAGGGTAGCAGGGGTAAGGTTTCCTGAAATAAGGTCTGGAAAGGCCATCAAAAGGATATCGGATATTTCCAGTCCCTTTCTATGTCAGGGACCCTGACCTGAATCATAAAAGAATTAGAGAAACGGTTCCTATGGCAACTCCTCTTCCTCCTGAGTGGAATGACTGATTTGTTTCACTTTCCAGTCAGTCATGCTGTAACTTCCTTGTTTGTGCAGATCTCTGAGAGCTATGACTGATGTCTGCTTGGCTTATGGGTGTCCAAAGGGCACCTGAATTGGCGATTGGTGTGCATTTCCCTCCTAAAATCAGCTTTAGTTCTAATGATTGTAAGCTCTAATTATGGCATTTGGCACATTGAGATAGATCCTGGACCACCATGACCGACTTGCATTGTTGTATTCATTTTCTCTTCAGTATCATCTCTCCAATGCCTGATGTCCATTTATCCAATCACAGCATGTCCCAAAAGAGAGTCTGACCTTATAAAGATAGTAGAGGATATTTCACATTTAGATAGTACTCTCATTTGTTGCCATGCAAGGAAAGGCATGGTTCTGCGCTTTCCTGGAACACCAATATGCTGGAATGGCCTTCCCGCTTGATGAACCTTATGGCAGAGACCAAACTGCATGCTGACTGGCCAGCATGGCCATTAACCTGCCTGCTGAGCCCCCGCGCCAGAAAGGAAGACAAACAGGGCTTTACCGAGGCAGTAAATATTCTATACAGCCTTGGACTGAAAGTAGTTACATCTGTGAAAGATTTACATTTATAGTCTACATAAATTAACTGTCCAAAGAAAATGAAAAAAATATAGATGTCTCCATAATTTAGTAGCAGACCACCTTGCAGAATTTCAAAGTACACTGAAGTGATTACCCGGAGAGCACTAGTCATGACGGAGGTCTAGACTCACAGTGAGGATATTATTACTACCTACAAAAATGAGTGAAACAGTAAATAAATGTAGCCTCGGGGGGAAGCTCTTCTTTTTTTGGGATCAAATATTTGGCCATCAGAAGACAGGCTAGCAGAAGGGTTGGGAGAATGTTAATCTCCTGCACTGTGGCAACTGGAAGTTACGGAGGAAAGATGCAGGTGTTCGGATTCCTTGTGATAAAAATGCTGTGTTGAATGAAATGAACCTATAATTCAGAAAGGAATAATGAGCTCTAGAAAGCACTAGCCTCAGTGAAATTCTCCCAATCTAGAAAGCAATGTGCAAATTAAAGTATTGACCTAAGAAGTATATGGGGATTTAATGATATAACAAGTATTAACCAAACAATAGAATTTTGGTATTCAAACGGGCCTAATCCGTCCTTCTGGCTTACCTGCCTACTCCAGTAAGCAGAGCAGGTTAACAGAGAAGTGAAACCTGCATTTTGAAATCACAGAGAGAAGACATGACCTCATCAAAACCAAAACCTGAGCATTATGACTTTCATTTGAATATGCATAAATGTTCACCATTCTCCTTTAAAAAAACATTCAAAATCCCAATTACAATTCCTAACACATAAGTAGTACTCAATAAGTGTTTATGGGATGAATTTATGAATGACTGAATATTTATTATCTTCAACAGAAGAGTCAAGGTTTCAAGAGGTGAAGACGAGACTCCCTTACCTAATCAGTTTACAATTCAGTGGGGAGACAGAAAGCAGTATGTATAGAGCTCTTTTTTGAAGCCAATTAGTCAAGGCACACTGTCATTCTTGACAGAATTTTCCTTGGAAAGGACTTTATTACCGCCACCTGAATGAACACCCACTATATTTTGAGAATGCGTAGCTATGAATACCTGGGTCTTTCTTAGTCTAAATCAGCGGTTCTCAACCTGTGGGTCGCGACTGCTTTGGGGATCAAACAACCCTTTCACAGGGGTTGCCTAAGACCATCGGAAAACACATATATAATTACATGTTGTTTTTGTGATTAATCACTATGCTTTAATTATGTTCAATTTGTAACAATGAAATTGGGGGTCACCACAACATGAGGAACTGTATTAAAGGGTCAGGGCATTAGGAAGGTTGAGAACCACTGGTCTAAAGGATGGTCTGACAAATAAATTTTCAGCTATGGAAATTTGACCTTTTCAGCGTAATATATTGAGTTTCATCACTGACTGCTGTTTTCGTCTTCTGAATTTTGAAGTTAGGTTGAAAATAAGCATAGATTTCCCTCTTGCAAAATGTATGAAGTGAAGAGAACTGTCTTTGGTTTCTTCTGAAATATAATATTCCTTCTATTCTTTTTTTAATTTTTTAAAAAATACATATTTTATTGATA
The DNA here is from genome assembly GCF_000147115.1 of Myotis lucifugus. Classification (NCBI taxonomy): domain Eukaryota; kingdom Metazoa; phylum Chordata; class Mammalia; order Chiroptera; family Vespertilionidae; genus Myotis; species Myotis lucifugus. The sequence goes on along the minus strand of NW_005871227.1, from coordinate 1,589,831 downwards.
TTTTACAGAGAGGAAGGGAGAGGGATAGAGAGTTAGAAACATCGATGAGAGAGAAACATCGATCAGCCGCCTCCTGCACACTCCCTACTGGGTATGTGCCTGCAACCAAGGTACATGCCCTTGACCGGAATTGAACCTGGGACCCTTGAGTCCGCAGGCCGACGCTCTATCCACTGAGCCAAACATGTTAGGGCTCCTTCTATTCTTTGAACCAGCAAAGATACCACTATGATCTCACTACCTTTGTATCTGTAAGAATATTTTATAATTATACTAGAGGCCCGGTGCACAAATTCATGCACCAGTGGGATCCCTAAGCCTGGCCTGTAGGATCAGGCCGAAACCGGCTCTCCAACATCCCCTGAGGGGTCCTGGATTGCGAGAAGGTGCAGGCCAGGCCTAGAGACCCCACCGGTGCACAGGGAGGGACACGGGAGGTTGGCCAGCCAGGGAGGGACCATGGAAGGGGTTCAGGGTGTGTCTGGCCTGTCACACTCAGTCTTGATCAGCTAGACCCCAGCAGCAAGCTAACCTACCAGTCGGAGAGTCTACCCCCTGATGGTCAGTGCATGTCATAGCGACTGGTCAACCGGTCGACTGTCTGCCCCCTGGTGGTCAGTGCATATCTTAGCAAGTGGTTGAGCGGCCTTAGCATATCATTAGCATAGTACACTTTGATTGGCTGAACGGGCAACCAGACACTTAGCATATTAGGCTTTTATCATATAGGATCATATTATATTATTGGTATACATTTCCATAAAAAGAGTGCAATATGTGTGCATATGTGTGTCTGTATGTGTGTATGTAAATAGAAAATAACATAAAATTCATATTTAAATATTTATGTATTACACTTATAGAAAATTCCCTTTACCCTACAAAATAAACAGTGGTCATGGAATACCATAGTTTTCAAATAATTGTATCTAAAATGTCAAAATACATGATGTTTATCCAGATAACTAACCAAAATTAGCAATCTTATTACCTCTAAAGAAATGAATGATATTTGCATGGGAAACTATGGACAGACACTACTACTCTATGACAAATGGGACAGAGAATATAAATTATTTTGACATTCGATCTCTCCTTTTCCATTGTAATATAACCAATGTTTTCCTAAGGATCAGAGCTGCCCAAAATGAAGATGACTGCAAATGCATTTTCAGCTAGCTGTTATTATGTCAGTAACTGTCCAACGAAGGAGACTGAAGCAAAAAAAAAAAATGTTTGGTAGCAGATTTTTGTAACTTTAGCTTAAAAGACAGTTACTGCTCACTGTGGCCCCTTATTATTATTTTCCTCTTTCTTCTGGGTTGGACCTTACACTATGTCATCTTAAACTATGAGATCATATTGGAAATAGAATTCAGGTATGAAGGAAAACAAGCTTGAAGGGTCCTGGTCCCATGAAGAATTCATGGAGCAGATTCCCCATTCTGTCTTTGGACTACCCCTTTCTGTACTCTAACTGGTGAAAAGAATAAATTATTCAGTTAATTTATGATGTTTTTATGCCGTGGTAGTGTTACTAACAAATAATTCCAACTCTGAATTATAAACACAACTTACATGCAGGAATATTTTGTCTCTGGGGCTACACTCAATATTGGAGAAATATGCATATTCACAAATAGGAAAAATGCGCTTAAATGGTATTCAAATAGAAGACTTAAGAGTGTTTCATTTTTGTTTGGCACCTCAATTATTCCACCATATCCCTTGAAAAATACTCTAGGATAAATTTTTTTCTAAGAAACTGTTTTTAATAATTTTTTTTCTGTCTATATCCACTTGAGTCTAATCAAGGACATATGGGAGGAAAAGATAAATGAGCAAAGAAACACAACAAAAACTCTGCAAAACAAAACAGTGACAACAAAAGGAGCAAAAAGACAAACAGGGAATTTACCACTTCATGCCATTGTTTGAGTTTTTCTTTCCCTACCCTATCTGCCTGCTTGTGCTTATGGAACAGAGCCCTGCAGTAGCTGCATTAGGCTTTTCTGGGATTTTCATTAGTCATCAGTGAGCAGGAGGAGCTGGACATGGGCATTCCATCTTAACTAAAAGTGCAAGATCCTGCACCAACAATAGTTAAGAACCATAGAATCCATTATGAATGGCATAAGAGAGTTATATTTGAAAGAGGTGAGAGAAAAAGGCATTATTTTTAGCATCTAAGAAACGGATACCCTGTATTCCTGATTAAAGGTCCAGAGTTTGATCACTGAACTGAAGATGAGAAGACATTTCCTCAGAGATGGCATTTGAAACTTCCTTGATAGTAAAGGTTGCAAAATGCACAAAATAAAAGAGAGAGGAAAGAGAAAGAGGAGAGAGATTTATTCTATATGAGAGGTTGGAGAAAGTAAACAAAGATATTTTTCACATCAATTTTTTCTTGTGTTATTTTCCTTGGTATTTTATTTAATGGTCAAGCAGGTTTCAATATACTCAGATATTGAGGAAAATTATTTAGGACACTAACCTGGGATGACTAAGACAAGAATACAATATAAAAACTAAATAGTTGGAGAATAAAATTATGACTGTATGACTAAGTAATTAAAATCTTGACTCAGAAAATAGTGGGTAATATGAGATGAGGGTTAGAAAGTGTTGCCATAGGTAAATGAAGGGAAAGCATTTTTGGTGCCAGTCCTGCTAGGGAGAAAGTTATTGTCATGTTACTAAATGTGCACACCGATAGCCAGTTTCAGCCCGATCCTCGCAGGCCTGATCCAGACTGGAGGGAGCCAGACCCCCACAGGCGGATCTAGACAGAAGAGAGTCTGATCCTGTGCGTTCAGTGTCTGTCCCCTGGGGTCAGTGTGCATCTAGCGCGACTGGTCGACTGGTTGTTCGGTCGTTCAGTCGCTTAGGCTTTGATATAGGTATAGATAGATTTCAAAATATTTGTGAGCTATCAAATTTGTGACGTCCAGCCATCCAGTGTGGTTCAATGGTTGAGCCTCATCTATGAACCAGGAGGTCATGGTTTGATTCCCAGTCAGGGCACATGCCTTGGTTGTGGGCCCAGTCCCTAGTAAGGGATGCACAGGAAGCAGCCGATCAATGATTCTCTCATCTTTGATGTTTCTATCTCTTTCCACCTCCCTTCCTCTCTGAAATCATTAAAAATATATTCATTAAAAAAATTTTGTGACGTCCAATAGGAATTGCAAGGTGAAGTCTCCTGTCATGGAATCTGTGAGTTCAGCTCCAGAATCAGGAGTCTATTGTTACAGAAGAATCACATTCTAGAAAGGTGAGTTACAGGAATGACTGCGAGAATATGGTAATCATTAACCCTAAGGATTGTGGCAGCATAATTCTCCATTAACCTGGCTTCTTAGAGGTACCAGGGCTGGATGAGAGTGGGGATGGGTTATGTTTAGAGACATAGACAGAATGCCACGAGTCTCAATGTGGTATTTTTTATTGTAATATGTTATCTAATTTTGTTCATAGTGCACAGAGTGTATCTTTCTCCCAAAAAGAGGAAAAGAATTTGGAATTATTTTCTGGTGAACTATTGTCAGTTCATCGGTTATCATCTACAATAAGGAAGCAAATAGAGGACATTTTTTAAAAGAAAGAAAAAAAGGGGGGGAAGAATAGTTATCATTAACTTTTAATCTGACTTTTCTACTTTCCACAACTTTAATGACAGTTTCTACCATTTCTGTACAAAGCCCTGATTCTGAACTCTTATCTGGGCAAATCAGATATATAATTAAAATATGAACCATGAAAGCACACTCAATTATTTCTCCTGAAAATGATGCAGCTGGTCAGTCATTTTTTTTTATTTCACTATTACATATAAACTAATTCTCATTCAAACCTAATATGGATTTTAGGCAAAGTAAATTTTCGTCAATGAATCAGGATTCTGCTTCTCCATTAGAAAGAAAGACTGGGTAGAGAGAAGAAAATTGTCTACGAATGAACCTACTCTTGACAAATTTCTTACAAAAGGATGTACAGTAAGTCTTGTTTTAATACCCGAACTAAATCCCGTGTATGAATGCCAAGCCAATTTTTTCTGCTGGAGAATTTTGTCAACAAAATAGTTTCAGAGGAAGCAATGTGACAATTTCCACTACATGCTGGAGGACTGAGGAGTAATTTAAGACACAAAATTGTTTTATTATCTCAGAAGCTCCATGACTTTGGACTCCTTGGATCGAATCACTAAAAGGAAATATAGAAATGATTAATACCATCAGCTAGTGCTCCAAGAACTTGATGGTTAAAAAAAATTATAGAGATAAAACTAAAATTGATTACCTTTTAGTCAGCAAAAGACAGCGACTATGGTATTTCACATACTTGATTAAGTTTGTTTCTCTTCATAGGAAATGCAGTTTACTCTATGCATATGTTTATCAATAATATGTAAATACAATTGATGTTGACATTATGTGTACCTACTGAATTGCATATGAAGAAATCAATAGGATATTACAGAATTATGAACGTAACACACACACACACAGTTCCTGGAATATAGTGGAGAAATCCCACTTTAGAATTCAAGGAGTTGGATTGAATAATGAATCTGCTGCTGCATTTAGATAATACACTACCCTTCTAGGCTCAGGTTTCTCTTCTGATGAAAGAGCATGACAGGCTATTAACATATCACAGACTTACACTGGAACCAGATCATGGTGGGGGAAGTGATATAAAGAAGGTTATTGAATGTTTTGATGATAGACAGGACTAGATCTATGGAATTTGTGGGCTCTGTGTCTCCCCTAAGCTACCTTTACCGTTCCCTTACTACAAAATAAAAAATTTGGATTGTTATAAGAAGCCTCATAGGTAGCTATGCCAATGACTCAATGTTAAAAATATCATTCTATCTAGACGTTAGCTTGATAGACATTTAGAAGCTGATTTGGGGAAGAAGAAATGGGTTTACAGAAGCATGACTCACGTCTATGTCCTTGTGGGCATAGCACTTTGCTCACATGGACTTCAGAAGGAATACTGGTTAATAATTAATCTGCTCTTTGCGAATCTCAGGATGAATTTCCACTAACTAAAGTGTGAAACAGATCAGAATTAGATCATTAGACTATGCCATTACATAGGGGAAAAAGGGAAAAAAAGGAATTCATGGCACTTTTGAGGATATATTTTCCTGTCCCAATGCCTGCCACTTTTGAAGGTATGGACTATTTTTTGACTGAGGAAGAGGAAGGTAATAAAAAAAAATCTCATATCACTGCTTTGAGTGATCTGATTTTAGAAGCTACCTAAAACATTTAGTGAGCTACTACTAAACTCTCATTCCTCTTTATACATCCAAGTAGAGATGGGAATTTGCTATAATACAATGTCAATGAGGGAGGTGTAAGCTGACAGGCCCACACATTGCTTTTGATGATGCCAAAGTGATTGTAGGAAGGGCATAAGTCCTGAAAGCACAGCACATCAGAACATCAATATTATCCTACTACTAGAAGCCCGATGCACAAAATTCATGCACGGGTGGTGGGGGGGAGGGATCCCTTAGCCCAGCCTGAACCCTCTCACAATCCGAGACCCCTCGGGGGATGTCCAACTGCCAGTTTAAATCGGAGGTCGGACATCCCTCAGTTTGACATCCCTCTCGCAATCTGGGACCACTGGCCCCTAACTGCTCACCTGCCTGCCTGCCTCATCCCCTAACCACTCTGCCTACCTGCTTGATCACCCCTAACCACTCAATTGCCTGACTGATCGCCCCTAACCACTTGCCTGCCTGCCTGGTCACCCCTAACCACTCACCTGCCTGCCTGATCCCCCCTAACCACTCTGCCTGCCTGTCTCATTGCTCCTAACCCCTCTGGCTGCCTGCCTCATCACCCCTAACCACTTGCCTGACCACCTGATTGCCCCTAACTGCTTGCCTGCCTGCCTTATTGCCCCTAACCGCCTCTGCCTTGGCCCCCGCCACCGCAGCTTCACCTGGAAAGACATCTGGAATGATGTCCAGAAGGTCATTCGGCCGTCCGGTCTAATTAGCACATTACACTTTTATTATTATAGATTCTATTCTATTCTATTCTATTCTATTCTATTCTATTCTACTCTATTCTATTCTATTCTATTCTGTTCTATTCTATTCTATCTTGTGATATTTCTCCCAAGAAACACATTTTAGACTTCTTCTAAATTATGCAGCAACATATTTGCTTCCACAGTCTCAGGAGCCATTCCAGAATCACATACAATTGCTTCCACAGTCTCAAGGAGCCATTCCAGAATCCCATACAATTGTGAGACATTTCAAATACACTTATGTCTGCGCTTATGAAAAAAAGGTCCTGTCTATCCGAATGCCTTGGATTATTATTATCCTAAGAGTATCTTGACAAATAGCACTGGGGATAAAATGGGAAACCCAAACCCCATCTATAGGCAATATGGGTTGGATAAACATTTCCTTGTTCAAGTATTTCAAGAGAAAAAGTAAGTGGTAAAGAAGTTTCTGGGATATAAAAGATGAGAACTGTTACACACAGAGAGAATAATGCTTCCAAAAAAGATGTACTGTAAAAAAAAAAAGCAAAGAATATTTTAGAATTTATCTTCTATATACTTATATACACTATGGATATTATTTTATGATGATCATTTAGTATATGTTATATATTAAAGTTAAAGTAGTATAAAATATAGAATTATATCATGGTTCACTTGTACAGTCAAATAGTCTGAAACCAATAAAATTCTGCTATTAAAGTATGTTTAATATCATAGGAAAATGACATATGAAAATATCACAACATATATTTATATATAAATAGGACACTAATATGGTAGTATATTAACTCACTCCCACCTAAACACACACATTCATCATATGTGCATATACAGAGAGAGTGTCAAGTGGCAGTATGGGAATTCAAAACTCAGTGTGAGATTTTCAAATTCATTCATTCTAAACAGTTGGATCATGGACATTATTGTTTTCTTTTTCATGCCCTTCTCGTTTGCTTAATTCCTCTCATTCAGCATGTACTAGTTTTATAATTTAAAAAGGTTAAATTTAAAGATTATAGGCAGCATCATGAAAGATGACAGCCACAAGAAACCTATAAAACATGTGAAATACTTTCAAGTAAAACCTAACTCTCAGAAAATAAAGTGTGTGATTATAGAATTATATTCCCACAGTGAGCTTCTTTAGGGAAGGATGATCTCGTTTATCTTTTCTGGCCCATCAAACAAGCTTAACAAATATATGATGACTAAATACCTATGAATTTTCCAGAAAAAGTAATATTTAATGTTCTTTGTTTAATTGAACAGTGGAGTTTCTAACACATTTTAAAAATGTAAATAAAATGCCTTCTTTTATAGGAAAGGAAATAAAAATGTAGGCAGATTCACTTACTTGCTCTAATTTTCACAAGTACTGAGTAGTGGGAAAGATGGATTACTCTAACTTCAAATCCAATGGTCTAGCCTTCCCCCTGAAACACTTTGCTTAATTCAGAAGCATTTTCTTAAAGCTGCAGTGTACAAAGTCCTACATGGGATCGTATTTACAGGCAAGAAAATGCTCTAGCCTTCAGAACTTTCCATTACAGGAATTCATGTGCTGGAGTTAGCCAGAGATTCGGTGGTATCAGAAAGGAAAAAGAAAAGGAAACTGGGAAGGAAGCTGGGAAGAGAGTTAACCCATTTAACCCTAATTTTCTAGATCCTTTTATTTATTTACTAGTGGCCCAGTGCATGAAATTTGTGCAGGGCGGGTGGGGGAGGTGTCCCTCAGCCCGGCCTGCACCCTCTCTAATCTGGGACCCCACAGGGGATGTCCGACTGCTGATTTAGGCCCCAAATCAGCAGTCAGACATCCCTCTTGCAATCTGGGACCGCTGGCTCCTAACCATTCACCTGCCTGCCTGCCTAATGCCCCTAACCACTCTGCCTGTGGGCCTGATCAACCCCAACTGCCCCCCATTCCGGCCTGATCACCCCTAACTGCCTGCCCCTGCCAGACTGATTGCCTCCAAATGCCTCCTCCCACCCCCCACCAGCCTGATCACCTCCAACTGCCACCCCCCGCCGGCCTGCTCCCCTCCCCGCAACTGTCCCCTCCTGCCAGCCTGCTCGCCCCCCACCTGACCCTCCCTGCCAGCCTGATCGCCCCTAGCTGCCTCTGCCTCAGCCCCACCACCATGGGTTTGTCCAGAAGGACGTCTGGAAGGTCTCCCAGTCTAATTAGCATATTACCCTTTTATTAGTATAGTTTTTTTTATTAATCCACACTCAAGGATATTTTTTTCTATTGATTTTTAGAGAGAGTGGGTGGAAGGGGGAGAGAGAGAAAGAGAAACATTGATGTGAGAAAGACACATCAATTGGTTGCCTCCTGCATGCGCCTCGACCCCTGGGACCTGGACCAAGCCTGCAACCGAGGTGCATGCCCTTGACCAGAGTCGAACCCAAGACACTTCATTCCCGGGCGGATGCTCTTAACCACTGGGAAAAACTGGCCAGTGCACCAGGTCCTTTTAAAGATTCTCCAGCAGCCAGAAATGCTAAAGCTTCTAGAGTCGTATCATGGCTTCTCTCTGTTTCTCCCAAGCATAAGGGTCGCTGCGCATTTTGAGAAAATGGTTTGCTTTATCTAGTTTTTAAACCTATTGTCAGTCATTCTTGAGTGCTGTGAAGTAAACTATGCACGTTCATTAACTTGGCTCTTCTGATGAAAATGAGAGAGAATTAAACAGGATCCCCAATTCAAGAAGCACCCAATACAGCCGTGGGCAAACTACAGCCCGCGGGCCAGATCCGGCCCGTTTGAAATTAATAAAACTAAAAAAAAAAAAGACTGTACCCTTTTATGTAATGATATTTACTTTGAATTTATATTAGTTCACACAAACACTCCATCCATGCTTTTGTTCCGGCTCTCCGGTCCAGTTTAAGAACCCATTGTGGCCCTCTAGTCAAAAAGTTTGCCCACCCCTGACCCAATATGAAGAGAAATGCAAATGGCCAAGTGAATCTGAGTTTATCTGAATGCAAACTTTATGGAGGCAGATGCTAATATATCGCTCCAAAGATAAACCTCCAACAAGACCACAAACTACGTCAACTGCAAAGTGCTTCTCTCAAAGGTCATGTAGAAACTAGAGGTCTCTCAAGACTGTTTTAAAGTATTCTTTGCTGGAGAGAGTTGATTTAATTACCTTGTAACCTGTCCTCTGGGGGCAATTAAAATCTGACAGCAAAGATGTATTTGCAGGAAAGGAAAGGCTAAGAATACTTTCTGTAAAAATCCTATAGCAAACAATGCAAACTTTTATAGTTCCTCAATTTATTTTCACGTAGTAGAACAGATCTAGATTTATGACTTTGTTCTTGTTTGTTTCTTTAATAAATACCTTTTCCCCCAGCAATACTACCATGATTCCAAATGATTCAATAGCAAGAAATATTTCAAAGCTAAGAATAAGGAGAAGCTATAAAGAACTGAGCTTAATTGTCTTCACAAATCTAATCTGACTGTTCTCATAATATCTTCTTTGTTGGGTGCCTCTGCTCCAGACCTTTTGTGTCAAGCAAGGAACAATTAATACGACTTAAAAGTGCAGGTTATGTTTTGAAAATGATACTTTTATATTCTTGCAGGAGTTCAAGAAACCCAACTATATATCTGCAGTGATTTCAACAATAACCAGGGATCATCATATGCGATGAGCTCATTTGAAGGTGACATTTTTCTCTTGGGGTTTCATCACTGGAAACTGATGCCAAGATCATGACACTGAGGGGGAAAAAGGAAGTGATCTCTTTACTATTTGACTTCCGAAAATGGCTCAAATGACTATTTTAATTAGCTTTTAAAAAAGGGCATGCAAGTACCTGGGGGAACAGGGATGGGGCTAATTTTCTCCCTGAACTTAAACTCTACCATTTACAAAACCGTGTTCTTCAGGATTATGAGTCTTTGACGTGTTGTTAACTTGAAAACAAAAAGATTCCATGGTCATCTAGATTTGAGAAAATGTGTATTCAAATAAAATTAAAATCTTATCTTGCTTTATGTATCTTTTTCTAGCCAAGGAAGCAATTTTATCAATTTTCCAGAAAGGGATAAATTGGGCAAATCTCCAAAATGTAGTTGGTCCCTATTTATTGCTAAATATATTATGGAGATGTGTTTTTTGATGTTGACCCTGGATAAGAACATCATTCTAGTCCCACATCTCCTATACCTTGTGATTGACATAAAACATGCTTTTTTTTTTAGGGAATGGGAGGTATGAGCCATGTTTTTTTAGAAGGCGGGCTTCTTAGGATTCTGGAGCATCATATTAAGGCATCTCTCTGCCAGAATAAACTACTTTTTGTGCATATCCACGGTAAGTACTCTTTCAAATGTGAGAAGAGTTCAATATCATCCACAGAGTTAAGGAAAATGAGATCAGAAAGTTAAAGTACTTTGTGCAGCTCATTGTGGCAAATCTAGGAATTAAACCTAATTCTGATGTGCCCACATTTCCCACCACCCAGCCCTGAAGATGAATATTGTCATGTGTGTTTGCTTGGTGCTAAAACCGTCTCAGACCAGAAGCTCACATGGATTCAACAGCAAACTGAGGTCATCAAGCCACCATCACTTGGACTTCAGGACAGAGTTGAAACACCTATTTCCAATCCACTGCTTACCTCACCTTACTTATGCTTCTATAGGACATTGAGCTAGATGGTAGAGTGAACTTTCCATGTTTGTATGTGAGAATCAGATGTTTATTTACAATCTAGTATGTTTAACTAACTTCCCAGGTAAAGCTCTTGCAGATTATCTTTGGACCATGTTTTAAGAAGCTCTGTACCAGAAAATATGAAGACTGCCAGTTATTGCTAATCTATAAAACAAAAGTGTCTTTCCAATATAATTATTCTGCAGCTCAAAGACTTTGTTGGACACACAAGAAAAAAAAGGATAAAAGTCAGGATTGACTAAAATTTGCCACTGTTTTCAAAGGCTGTATGTCATATTCCCTTGTTTTTAAAGCTATCTCAGATTAGGGAGAATAATCTGCTATCCAACGTGTTCAATTTAATAATTCATTCTTTAGCGATTTATCCCTTGTGTTTATTTTCAAGTCCATATTCCATTCAGACTTGCACATATTAAGGGGAGCAGTAGGAAATAGGCCCAATAAGCAGAAAAAAAAGCAGCTACTGCTTCTGCATTCCAATATCTTAGATCATTATTGGCAGTAAGAAGATAAACCATGTAAGACGATAAAGTATTGCAATCTTATTTTTCTAGAACAACATTTACATTTGTCTGATTAGGGTTTTTCATCGCCGTGCTTTATGTTTCAGGAAGCAGAATGGGGCTCTACTTTGGACACAAAATGTTAGATTTTTGCACATTTACATAGAGGAGAACTTTCTAAATCAGCACAGCTCTACACAATCCAGAACTTTTGGGTATTATGACTATCACATCAAAGCAGAACTTAAGATTGCACATTTTAAAAAAGAATAATGGAACCAGTTTCTGAATCTCAAAAGTCCAGGTCCAAGTACCAGCACTGAAACTGAACAAATGTAAGGCTTCCCACTTGAAAGAATATCTTTCTCTTATTTACCCAGCGGACTTACACTTGTGTTCTGGTTGTCGTCTTGTTCTACTGCCCCCTTTTTCTCCCAGCCCTTTCCTATTTATCTGAACAAGCGAAAGAAATAGTAACAGAAAGTCCCTGGGAGAAAGTGAAACATTTTTAATAGACCATGGGGACCCCGGTTTAGGGATGAACTAGTCCTTTTCAGTGCGTGTCACACTGACAGATCTCTTGTTTGGTGTCCTGCAGTGAGACAGATAATATCGCAGCACACTATTGGGACAAAGAACTGCAGGGCCAAGACAGAGCCCTCAAAAAGGAGCTGAGTTATTGATTTTTTGTTCTTCTTTAATCACATTCCTCTGAAAATGGAGAAGTTGAGTTTTGGGGAAGAATGATGCTTTTAGCTTTGTGTCTCTTGGTTTCTAGACTCGGGAAAGAACTAAGGAATGTGAATGCATCTCAAAGAACATCTATGCAGATAAGCAACCTAGTGGTAGCAAGGGGACCAGAACCTGCTTTTTCTGACTCCACATCTGCGATTCCTTGTTCTTGCTTGTTTGTTTGTTTTTGAGAAATGCATTAAATGGGATTCTAACAAATTGTGGGTAAAATAACTGTTCCTCACTTGCAGCATTTGTCTTTGGAGTAATCGGTGAGAACAGAGCAGTACTTGACAAGACATGAGGAGCGGAAGCAGGAAGCTTCCACAAACTACGAAGCAAGAAGCAACGACATCTACTATGACCGAGCGCCCTGGATGATCAGAGAGGGTTCCGCTGGGATCCCTGCTTACCCTGAGATGTTCTTGTCTCCACAGTGATCTCAGAACAAACAACCATTACAGAAGTAAAATAATTCCACTCTCCAATCAGTTCCCAAAGACAAGTGAAACTCTGAATGCTTTATGGTAGTCAGTTTCCACCAGGTAATTAGCAGGAAAAAGTATCATATCTTAAGTTCTTTATCTAAACATAAATCATGATTGTGATAATTTTCCTTCTATTTTCTCTATGACTATGACTAGTGTATGAAAAAGGTATTATTATCCCTCCTATGTATAGACTAGTGCCCTGATGCACAAAACTCGTGAAAGGGTAGGCCTTCCTTCCCCCAGCTGTCGGCACCGGTTTCCCTCCAGCACCTGGGACCCAGGCTTCTCTCCAGCCACCGGCAGGCTCCCAGGACCCGGGCTTCCCTAGCAGCCCCGGTTTCATCCAGAAGGACATCCAGTCTAATTAGCATAATAAGCTGTTATTATTATAGATATGCACATAGTCATACATATGTGTGTATGTATGTGTGTGTGCGCATAGAGAGACTCAGAGATTATCTGGTATAGCTAATTACATTCCAACCCAAGTTTTTCTACCTCCAAATCTGTTTTCTCTTCTTGTACCAAGAAGTTTTCCCTTTAGAAACAAAGTATTTTGCAGTTTCAAAAGGCGATGCGTCCATAATCTGTGCTACATAACAGTCTACATACTATGATAATTACTTATTTAGTTAATTCATTGTTTACTGTCTGATTCCTGACCAAAGATTCAGTTTTCACCTGAAAATTTCGAGTGAAAAAACTGTGATGGAATGGGAAAAAATGACGATGATTTAAATATAGATTTGAAGCCCGCCTATGCCAGCAAATGATTATATAAACATGAATTAATCACTCAATCTCTTGGAGTTTCAGTTCTCTTGTCTTGAAAATGAATATACAAATTGATCTCTTAGACGATGGTGATGATTAATATTAATGAGAACTGAAACACCCAGTGTATATCAGAAATTGGAATTTACGCTCCTACTTGTTTTATCCTTCAATCTATTTCTTTTGTCCTCTGTACTTTCTATTTGTACTCCCCTAGATTCATTTCTTGCTGTTCGTTTTGTATTGGTTCAGATTGTGTACAATACCTCAAATGCAGAAAGAGAAATAAATGGGTAAATCAATTTTGGTTTCACCATGCAAGCCCTCTCTGAGCCCTCTTCTTTCATGTCTGATTCGATGAAGTTGACTGTATTTTACTTGTAGTTCTGTTGCAATTTGTGACTTGGTTTTGGGGTGAGCATGTTTGCCTAAATGTGCTAAACAAAATGTAGGTAGCACTGGCTCCAGCTGAGTGATCCTCATCATCATCACAGCAAGTGAAGGACAAGTCTTAGAGTAGATGCAAGAATCACGAATCCCCTGCTCTTCTTATGTAATTTTCCTTTTACTGCCTCCTTCAGTGGGACCAGGGGCCTGATAATAATTGTTAGATCAAACTTTTTCATACAGGGCAATATAAGAGAAGAAATGGTGAAACCAGACAAAGGAGAAAAAAATTAAAAAAAGAAACCTTCCCATAAGAGGACGTGTATGTTTAGATTGGAAGTTAGGGCAGGGTCTTGCTAATTAAATAAAGGAATGGAGGATGGGTAGTTCCAGACAAGTTTATTTTTTGAGAAATAGTATGGACTCATAGAGAAGATGGTGTTTGAGGAACACTGTTCAGTGACATTGGAACATATGTTATAAGGTAAAGGGTGGAGCTTGTAGCAGCATTTGGGATAGGTATAACTCATAGTAAGAAGCTCAGACAATCTGGAAACCACAGTACAGCAATGTCAGCTGATCATCACAATTACCTGAAATATTATAAAAAATACAGAGTTCTAGACTTCAATGATGCTGCAGGATGCAAGGGAGGCCAAATGTACATATAGTTT
>NW_005871227.1:1564583-1575425 GCF_000147115.1 Myotis lucifugus | reverse complement strand
GATCACCTGGGTCCTGAAAAAATGTATGTGTATCTCATATGTATAGATATCATATATATATATATATATATATATATATATACACATACATTTTTTTCAAGGAGCAAAGTGATTGCAAATTGCCAGCCAGGTTTCTGCACTGCCAATGTATGTGCTAGAGAATCTCAAAGAATGAGGTGTTGGAGGAGAAATTGGTGAACTAGCAAGGCAGTGCATGACAGTTCAACATTTCAGGGATGTCAATCAGGTCAAAAAAGATACTGTAAAAGAACAGTGATTGAGCAAGTTCTGGAGTCCAAAAGCCAAGGATGAACAGGAGCTACCTTGGGGTGAAGACTAGGTATGTATAATTTGCAAAGTGTATGGCATGGAATTGGATATCCATTAAGCACCCTGAAGTGGAGCTGGAGAAATGGAAGGTGCTTAAGAGATATTTTGGTGGTAAATCAGTAGGAGTAGATAATTAAAGTTGGAATATAGCTAAGCTTAGAAAATTTAGGCAGTGAATGATAGATTTGATTGTGTACATGGTGCATTTGAAGTGTTTATAGTACAACCAGATGGAGATGTACAGTAGGCAGAGCGTGTCCTGGAAAAATGGAGTGAAGCTACATCCCTGGGAGTCATCTAGTCTTGATAGATTTGTGGATGATCTGTGGATGTTAACTCACTAGCTATGTCCTTCAGTCCACATACATCACTTTATATGACCCTGGTGGTTCTCTTCAAAGCTCACTTGGCTGTCAATTTTGTATTTTTATTTATACGTTATTTGTCTACTATCTACCCCAGGATAGAACTAGTTCTGCAGGGGCTGATAACTGTGTCTTGTTCATTTGCTTTTATATTTCCAGCACCTTGGATAGTGCTTGATCCTTTTTAAAAAATAAGTTAAAAAGTTATTTTAAAACTTTTTAAACAAAATCAAAATGTTTAACTGGATTGTTGCCTGTTTTATAACCATGGTGGTAAGAAGTAAGAAAATAATCTCAGCACATTCTTTCCCCACCAATGGGGAAATGTTAGTACTTTGAGATGGTAGTACTTTTATTCTATAACTATGGAACTCAAATATCTAGAATTATAATTCCATAATAATTTTGTCTTACTGTATAAGAAAATGTAATGTATAAATCATCAGAGTGCTAACTATAAAACAAGTAGATTATATACACATGGCTTATCTCATTGCTATTACATACTATACACTTAATGGTACTATTAAATGTTAACTCTTCCCAAAATACAAAGGCAACCCTGGGGACAATTTAAGAAATACATTTTAAAAGTAACAAATGAGACAAATAGAATATTATATGTAATTCTGATATACTTAATTATACAAGTCTTAGAAGCAGATGTAAAACTTCTATTGAGTAATATATGTTAGTAAGTTCATATTCAATTCTGTCGAATCAAATGATACAGCCTATTTTTATAGCTCCACAGTACTTTATTCCATGGAACACTGAACTAATGACCAGATAAAGAATTTTCTGCTAGCTTTATCTTTACTCTGAAAAGTCATAGCAAATACAATAAAGTTATATTGCATCTTGTATTATTGATATTTTCGTTACTTCCTCTTTTTGAGTCATTTCTCTTTTTATGTTCTCACTAAGCGAGATATGAAAAAAACAATATCAGGCAACCCTCTGTAGCAAGTGCATCTAATACAAATGAGTAAGTGAGAAAAGAAATATTGTCTTTAATAGCTTTGACCGAGTTCTCAAGAGTGATCAGATACTTTACTTAGGCCAACTACTTCACTTTGTATAATGTGACCTTAGACCCAAAATGCTGAAGTGTCCTCTCCAAAATCATATGATCACTTAGTCAAGGGAGACAGTAAAATTATAATTCAAGTCATCAGATGAACTTACTCCACTCTACTATGACAGTAGTGCCTGGGAAATGGCCAGACTAGGAGAGAGGATCTAATACTTTTCCATGTATAAAGAGCATTTCTTTAAGAAAGGGGGGAATATAAAGCAGCATTCTCACATGTTCACACTTCAGAATTCATCTCTAGCCCAAGAAGCTAGTACATTTCAGACTTCAAGAATTTTTTTTAAAGTTCCACACCAAATAGTATTCTGCTACTTCCATTGTTATACAACTGATTTCCCATTATTTATGGAAGATGGTATAATTATCCATCATTTATTCTTCAATCATTCACTCAATGTTTATTGAAAATAAGCAGTTTGTTAATCCATTCCCAGATGATAAATTAAGTAAGGAAGCAAACAACTGTCAGCAAAGCACACAAACGGAAGCCAGAGAGAGACATTAACTAAATGGTCACATTGTGTAACTTTTACTTTCAGATCTGTAATCTTCAGCTATAATTTTTTCTTTACCAGTGTAGTTTTAGACAGGAAAGACATATCTGCTCAGGCCCAAGAACCAATTCCTGCTACAAGTTTGCCTGAAACAACTAGATAACTAAACAAAATATATTGAAATACACATATGGAGACATTAGAGAAAAGTCACAGAAAGACTGCAAACCTGAATGAAGTGAGCAAATTTAGTCAAAGCCTATTATTGCCTCAGTTTATGACATAGAAGTATTTTCAGGCAAGAGAGAGAGGGAGTGCGCAAAAAGAGTATGATGAGCTTAAGTTCATGGATGAGCGATTTTGTGCAAACGATGAACGCTGTGTGACAACACTGCATCTTCTTAAACAGCAGGCTGAGATCCTGCCTTCCCTCACATGCATCCCAGCCACTGGACGGCCAGCAGCCCTGACAGAGAGATGCTGGCAGGAACCAACCACACTGATGGCACCTAAACCTGAGTGGCATGAACTCCTGGCTTTCCAGGCCAGAGGTTGGCAATCCCTGCTTTTCTCCTTAAACTTAGACTGGATTTTTAAAAAACAGAAATTGAAAATGAATAGCCATTATCTCCTCGGCGGTGGGACAGAATCTTGCTCAGTTTGTTGATTGTGATTATTTAGCTCACCAGGATCTTTCCTCTGCTCTCGCTGAGAAATGCACGGTACAGGGATCTTTAAGTTCAGACCCTCCTCCCGAGCTTTCCACCGAGCAGTTCTCAGCTCCTCAGTCCACAAGGAAACCCAGATTGTGTGAGGCTGAGATATTATTTCTTCGCAGTGATGCATAATGCGCATTACAATCTGTTTGTCAATGATTAATTACCCTTCTTCCCAAGAGACAGAGCGCTGAGTGTTTTCATATGCTAATAGATGCCACGCTGCCAGTGCTAACTCAGCTCTCTAATCCTAAAACTCACCTTAAGTGAAAGAATATCGCTGTTTATTGCCAAAGTGGTTATTCTCCTGGGAATGAAATAAATATCTAAGAAGCATTTCAACGACAGGCGTGCTTTTCAGATGACAGATCACTCCCTGTTATCAAAAGGCAACTATATGTCAATGTGTGCATTACTTAAGACTGGTGAGATAATTGCTTCAATTTCCCTGATAATGTGATAATGTCATTTGCACAGTTGTGAATGGTGTCAACACTGAATGAATGTTCTTGAACGATATTAAGGTACGAAGTACAGTTGGGGGGGGATTCCTATTGAAGTGTCTCTGCCACATAAAATCCTAGATACTTCAGAAAAGGGGTTGGAGGGCTGGATGAAAAAAGAAGAAGGGATTAAGCAAAAACACACAAAAACATGTAACATATAGACACAGACAAGAGAGGGAAAGGAGGGTGGGGTTGGTGGAGGCAGACAAAGGGGCGATAATTGGGGACAGAAAGAGACTCTGTTTTGGGCGATGGACTCACATGCAATAACTGGATGACGTGTTGTTGAGTTGTATCTATATGGTTTTGCGAACCAATATCACCCCAATAAATTCAGTTTTTCAAAAAAGTCTGTGTCCTGACTTCAATTTTATACTGGATTTATCACCAAATGAGAGAATTGCAAGACGAGGTGGTCTAAGACAATGCGTAGGTTTCCAATCACCGCTTTAAGTTCAAAATCATATTGACATTTTCAAAAATGTCCATATAGTTGATGGGCACATACATATAGCAGCTATGTGATGGTTGTGGGACAAGCGTATACTTTAGAATCAGGCTCCCATCATCTCAAACCCAGATAAACAACTATGTTTTATTATGTTCGCTATGCTTTGTGTTGCTTTTTAAACATTTCTAATTATAGTTTTCTAATTAGCTTAACTGGATATAATACTAGCAATAGCTATAAAACGTTATGGAGATTAGATGTGCTAATAAATGAAAAGCAATTCTTATTATGACCAGCTCAGGTTAAACAGTTAGAATATTTTAACTGTTATTAACACCATTACAGGTGTTTTTCATCAAGTTCTTAACTTTTCTAGGTCTCAATTACTTCATCTCTCAAATGGCTCCAAGAACAAATCAGACGTAATGCTAATTTCCGTGAAGTACTGGGATAGTCACCTTAGAAATATATAAATATCTTAGCATGTTATACAGTATATAAAGGTGATTTTGGCCCTAACTGGTTTGGCTCAGTGGATAGAGCGTCAGCCTGCGGACTCAAGGGTCCCAGGTTCGATTCCGGTCAAGGGCATGTACCTTGGTTGCGGGCACATCCCCAGTGGGGAGTGTGCAGGAGGCAGCTGATTCATGTTTCTCTCTCATTGATGTTTCTGGCTCTCTGTCCCTCTCCCTTCCTCTCTGTAAAAAAATCAATAAAATATATTTTAAAGGTGATTTTGGAAAATAATGCTGTATTTTCTACAATCAACAATTAAAGTAGAAAAAATACTATGTTTTTTCTCATATGAAGGCATTGACAGGCTTTAAAATGCACAGCAGTATATTTCTATTTTATTATTCACCTGAGCTGGGGCTACAGCTGATTCTGCCTGGAGTAATTGTTCAGATCAGTGGTCTATGGCCAAGGACAGAAGAAATGAGACTTTTAATTAATACAGAGTGGAAACCAGAGAGATATAATAGTTGGGGCATCTGCTAAACTATAAATCTCTGAAGAGAAATGACCCTTTATTTGACTGCAATTCAATATCTGAAAATTATAGATGCTACATGAAGTTTATCTTGAATAAGACAATCTTATTTAACTTAGACGATAAGTCTATAGTGCATTAATGCATGTAAAATTATCATCACAGAATAAAAAAGAGCCTTAACAAATTTTATCAAATCCTTGCATTCATCACCTGGAATAGTAAATAACTCTTTTTTTAAAATTAAAACATGGTAGTACTAAAAGAATGAGAAAAAAGATACTTGCACATGAAAACAGTCAACACATATTTAGATTTATTGCAGCTATATCAATGCTAATTTTCTTAACAGAGGGTAAAGAATCAGAACTTAAAAGCATAGTGTAATAATAGAATACAACTTGGTCATAAAAAAGGTGAAATCCTGCCACTTGTGACAACATGGATGGACCTTGAGGGTATTATATTAAATGAAATAAGATGAAAAGAATACAAATATTGTATGATTTCACTCATTTATGAATGTAAAAACAAAAAGTAAAACAAACAAAATAAAAACAACTTATGGAAGCAGATAACCAGATCAGGCATTACCAGAGGTGAAGGGAGTGGGAAGAGAGGGTGAAAAGGGTTAAGGGGCTCATATGTATGTTGATGGATGGAAACAAGACTTTTGGCAGAGTGCATACAAATGTCAATTTATACTGTGACACAACTGAAACTTACACAATGTTACAAATCAAAATTACCTCAAAAATTTTTTTAACATGTAGTGTTATTTAAAATAATTTTAAAAAAATGGATCCACCCAGAATTATCCTATGAAAACTGAGGAATTCGAGACAGGAATAGATGATGGTTGAAGGCTAAATGAATGGCAGACTCCTGCTTCTACTGTTTCTCCCCAAGTCAGTCTTGATGCAGAAACAACAGCATCAAGATTATGAGAGCCATAAAGGTAAACCTAAGTGTTTAAGTGCATTTTTTCCTAACTGAAATGGGAGAGTCATCTTACTGAGAATCATCCCCTACTATTTAGTCCCCATGTTTTTGGCAGCCAGATGTATTGAGCCCACTTTTGGAGATTTAAAATTATTATTTTTTGTTTTGTAGTATTGTGTGTGTTTTTGAAAAATGGAATTCTTCCAAGAGAAAAAGATTTTAGTATTCTCCCTTTATCCTCCAATGAGCTGTGCCAATGGACAAACACCAACCATCACTGAACCAGAGCTAACTGGAAAACATTAGTTATTTTTCAATATGAACAATAATCCAAATATCACCAGATATTTAGACATTTGAAGAGGGTCTCTACTATAAAGCTGGAGCTCAAGACAAAGAAAACAAAGAAAGAAGTTAAGAGAAATAAATAGTCTTTGAGAAGAAAATCAAAACCTGACACCAAGAGCAATATGTAATCTTTATACAGAAAGCAAAAATATATATTTCAAACAAGAAACACAAAGAAGATGCTGTCTAAATGTAATAGAAAATGAGAAAGAGTTCTGGGAAATTAAAAAAAAAACAATTATACTTGTGTTGGATGATAATGTCAAGGAATCAGTCAAAAAGTGACACAAAAATAATGAGGGAAGGCCATTAAGAATCATACCCAAAGATCTTCAATGCAGTGTATTTTGCAATAGAAGAAATAAGAAACCATCTAAGTGATCAAATATAGTTCTAAGTCACACACATGCAAAAATGTGCACACATTTTATATATGGGTATTTTATATGGATAACAACATACTTCTTAATGGCATGTGGCACTTCACAAAGAGAGACACTAAAAAAATCTAAAAGATACATCTAACTGTTAACAATGATTTCATTGAATTTTTAGGTTATAAGGCAACAAACAATTTTTAACACATCTTTATATTCTAAAATGTAAATCTTAACATATATTGCATTTATTTGAATATATATATATATATATATATATATATATATATATATACAATGTTGGGTTTTTTTTCTGTCCTAGGTCCTTCATTATATCTTTTAAAGATTCTGTTAAATCAATTTTTTCTTTGTCTAAGAAATAGTGTAACCGTACCATCTACTCAGTTAAAAGACAACATTTATTGAGCACTTACTGTCAGATGTTGTGCTAAACACTAGTAGTACAGTGTTTGCCAAGTAAGCCTGAATTCCTATCAGGAAAATTACATTCTGAATAGAGAGATAAGAAACAAAAAAAATCATAAACACAGAAAAAAATCATGTCTTTTAAAAGGTACTCAGAAAACTGAAGATGATAAGGAATATCAATTGAATAGTCAGAAAATCCCTCTCAAGACAAGTTGACTATTGGCCTAAGAAATTAATTTGTGGAAATACATGAACAAAAAAGTGCCAAAAAGGGAAAAGGAACTGTAGACATTAACCACAAAAGTCACGAAAATCTCAATAGAATCCATTAATAAAAGGAAGATAAAGACATAATTAATCAGCAAAGGGAAGAGAGACATGATACTTTTGGAAGAATTGAGAAAACTGCAGGAAGAATTTTGAATTGTGATCCTAATCAAGGGGGCTCCTTTGAGTATAAGACAATGTTGATATATATATTTTACATATTTTTTAAAATATATTTATTGCTTTTAGAGAGGAAAGGAGAGGGAGAGAGAGATAGGAACATAAATGATGAGAGAAAATCATTAATGGGTTGCCTCCTGCACTCCCCCTTCAGGGGAACAAGCCTGCAACCTGGGCATGTGCTCAGACTGGGAATCCAACCCTGACTTCCTGGCTCATAAGTTGAGGATCACCCACTGAGCAACTGGCCAGGCCATTTTACATATTTTGAAGATCATTATGGTTTTCTGGACATGAATGAATGAGAAGAAATGAGAAGTGAAAGCAGGAAATATTGGAAAATGATTGCATTACCAGGTAAATAGGACAGCTTGATAAACTCAGCTCTCCCTCATGAGTTAATGGTTTCATTCTGTTCCTAGGAGAACTGTCTCATGGTGAAGGGTCAGAATGCAATGGCACAACAGAGATCTCCTACTTCGGGTTCTGTATTGCCAAGCACAGAACACAGACCTCTCTGAAAGAGATTCTAGGATTCCAGGTGATGGGACCCACTACCTAAACACATGTCCCTTTCCCGGCTTTGATTCTGCACTGATTTTGGTAATGATGTTAAGCAGAATAGCTATGGGGACTCAGGGAAAACTTGAACAGAGAACTTTGTTTTATTTCCTTATACAAGTCAACCTCTTAAGTATATAATGATAATATGTAATGGTAATTCTATCTATACTCATACATATTATTAATAATTATATGATTATTATTGACTATAGAAAAATACTAATCCTACCTGTGCAATAACATCATTTAGGGCACTGTTATAATAGAGGTTTGAAGGCCACATGCTCAGGGGGCCAGCTAAGCAGATTTGGGAAGCATTTCTCCACACCATGAAGTGGCAAGCTTTCCTGACACTAACCACTCATGCCCCTTCATTTTTTCAAAGTTCCAATATAGGGAATCGATGCCACATTAAAAAGTAAAACAGAAATTTAAGCCCTGGAAAGTACTGTTTTTCCCCCATGCTTTTGAATTCCATTTTTCTCAGAATAATTCTAGATAGGGATCTACAGTATAATATGGGTAAGTTTCTTTATCCAAAGGGTAATTCAAACCCCTAAGAACAAATGTAGTTTTTTTTTTATATGTGCCTATCTGAGTCTTAAGAAAAATTCAAAAACTTACGTCAAGTAAATGTTCTATTAAAAAAGACACTCTGTAAAGAGGAACAAATGTAGCACTCCAAGTCAACATAATCTAGGTCATGACACTCTAGAAATCAAATGATCTATTTTACGTTTGATACACTGGGCCTTTTTTCATTGAGCCTAAGTAGGAAGGATTTGAATAGATATTCAGCTGTTGGCGTAGATAAACCATTACTTTAATACAAAGCATTACAGACTACAAAGGGATGGATGAGTCCTGGTCCCAGTCATCAGGGGAAGACAGTACAGCATGATCAAAAGACCGTTCCTCCCCTAACATTCTCGGATTCTAAAAGTTGAATACTGTTGCATGTCGTGGGAAAATCACATGCTCTGTGTCAGTGATTTCAACATAGAAAATGAAAACGGAAGAGAACCAATGTTGATGTAGTGCATTCTATATGCAAACACTGTGCTTCGGGCTTTATATGTGAGATATCACTTAACCTCTGCAAAAAAATTCAATAGGATAGTGTTATTCTAATAATCCTTCATATGAGAAAATTGAGTCTTAGGTTCAAGTACTTGTCCAAGATCATGCAGAATGTAGAAAAAAATCTACTCATGCTTTTCTCTGCAATGTCACATCATATTTCAATGAGTTCTTTTTTATTTCATTTCTATAGAATTCACTTATAGCCTTCAAATAAATTTGAATGCTCTTCAGGGCACATAAAGGACAGTTTCATGTGTTGTTTATGATTTCTGCTACACACTGGCCAGAGGAAAGAAAGAAGGCGGCTTCTGTAAGGGAATCCTCATTCACTTTCCATAATGAAGAGTCAAGGAATGCTGAATATTAGGGTTAATGTATTCATGACATAGTAAATCATTTTTTATCCCCATGACAACTCTAATCCATAAGTAGAAATTTTAGGAGCAATGTGTTAAAAAATTCTAAAATACTTTATTGGATTTACCAGAAAAGGATACTACGATCAATTAGTGAATTCTAAGGTGGATGGAGTAGGTAGTAAGGGTGATTCTGGTAATTTCCAGGTCCTTCCTTTACCACTGTAAAAATCAAGGGAACAGGCCTGACCAGTGGGGTTCAGTAGTTGAGTATCCATTCATGAACCAAGAGATCAATGGTTCGATTCCCAGTTAGGGCACATATCTGGGTTATAGGCTTGATCCCCAGTGTGGGGCTTGGACGAGGCAGCCAATCAGTGATTCTCTCTCATTATTGATGTTTCTATCTCTCTCTCCCTCTCCCTTCTTCTCTGATTATTTTCACTTTGCATATCCTTAAAATTCATCCAAGATATTATTGGCAGCAATAGTTCATTCATTTTAAATGCTGAGTATGGTTCCGTATTTGTTTTAATTGTGTCATTAAAAAATTCCACTATCTCTGATCTATGCTATTTTTTTCAAAAACATGTAAAATATTTGCATCGTTATCACTTCATGTTAACATATTAAGCTGCCACTTTTCTTGACAAGGACACTGTATATGCTTTAGCAAAAAATCCTAAGGAAAGTCTTGTGATTGACTTTAATCTCAGCTGCCAGCCAGAGGAGGGTCTTCATCATTATGCCTGTGATGCTTCAGTGTGTGTGGCTTTTTTCAGCACTTCTGGAGTTGACATGTATCAGCACCAGACACATTGGGACATCTTTTCTATTTATATCCTCCTGCTTTCTTTCCTTTTCCTGCTCCCATAGTAGGCTACTTTTTTAAATATACTAGAGGCCTGGTGCATGAAAATTTATGCACTGGAGGGGGGGCCCTCAGCCCAGCCTGCCCCCTCTCACAGTCCAGGAGCCCTCAGGGGCGGGAGGCGACCAGGCAGTCAGGGGAAGTCTACACCCCCATCACACCTCTGCTGCTGCCACTGCTGGTAGCGCAAGCCTTGGCTGGCCCTGGTTACCTGCGCCTTGGGCCAGCCCTGGGTGACTGGGCAGCTGCCATCCTTGGCTTGCCTGTGCCTTGGGCCAGCCCTGGGCGGCTGGGGGGCTGAGGGGACTGGGAGACTCCAGAGGCAGGCACACGGTGTGCTGATACATGTCAACTCAGGCAGGCCTGGCCTTCCTGCATGCCTGCTGCACCGGTGGGGCTGAGGGAACTAGGCGCTGCCATCTTGTGGCTGTGGGCACCGCCATCTTTGAGGGTGTGGCTGTCAATTAGCATATTAC
>NW_005871227.1:1462156-1564483 GCF_000147115.1 Myotis lucifugus | reverse complement strand
CACACAGGGAAGAATGAGGCTGGAACAACTTCCGGACTGAAGGCGTGGACCTCTGGGGCTGGCCTCTAGTGCTGATGCTGAGGGCGTGGCTGCAAGACCTGGGTCTGGTCTGGGCTTGAACTTAGGATGGAAGCCAGAAGTCAGAGGGCTATGTCCACGCAATGGCTCTGAGTGCCGATAACCAGAAATGTACCCCGGGGTCAGACGCCAAGAAGTGGAATGAATCTCTATTAGATAGAATTTTTAATTGATTTCAGAGAGAAAGGGAGAGGGAGAGAGAGAGATGATGAAAGAGAATCATCAATGAGCTGCCTCCTGCATTCCCCACACTGCGGATTGAGCCTGCAACCCGGACATGTGCCCTGACCAGGAATCAAACCCTCAACTCCTGGTTCATAGGTTGATGCTCAACCACTGAGCCCCATGCCAGAGTAGACTACTTTCTAAGTAGATTTAAGTGAAAAGAAAATCCTCATTATACTGCTAAAGCAATTTTATTTTCTCACTTTAAAACAGTTCTCAATTTTTTTCTTGTTAAAAATACATAATAAACGGATAACCCCTAAAAGCTCAGATTGAGCAGATATGAAGTGAGGTGAGGCCCTGGAATATGAATTTTAATGTGCTCTCCCCCAAAACTCTGGCATGTACTTTCAATATTTGAGAACTATGGAATTATTAAAGAAAGCAAGTAAACAAGCAGTAACAACAATGAAAACCTCAATGCTGGATAATGTAAACAAAACTATGCAGTTTAAATAGTTTTAAGCAAATGACTTTAAAACTTTAATCAATGAGTTATTTGGGGGTATAAAAGAACTATTTTCAAGTTTCCTGCACACCAGCACTATGAATACTTCTCATACCATATTAGTCATCTAGTATGTGACTGGTATGAATAACTAAGTACTGAAGGAGGAGGAAGAGAAAGAGGAAGAGGAAGAGGAAGAGGAAGAGGAGAAGGAGGAGGAGGAGGAGGAGGAGGAGGAGGAGGAGGAGGAGGAGGAGGAGGAGGAGAGAAAGCCAACCAAAATAGAAGACATTTGAATTGATAATTGTTAAGTAACTAGAATTTCCTGTATTTATCATTTGCCACCGTATATATTGTTCACAAGAGCTCTCTGGGGTAGGCATTATTTTCCATACAGTAAACTACTCTCAAGGAGGTTTAAAGATATTCTATAATTTGCCTTAGAGTCCAAAACTAGGTGGAAGCAAAGCTGGAATTGCAGACTGAATTATCTAGCCACAAACCTTATGCTCCTCCTTCCCCATCAGTGACCACTTAAGCATAGATCTCTTAGCTAGGAAAAACACACACAAACGAACAGATTTTCCTGGGTAAAATTCAACAGCATCAGATCATAAAAATCAACAACAATAAACTAGGTGAAATTATTGTCCAAGGACATCAAGATTTTTTAAAGCCAAAATGTGGACAAGAGATTTCACTTCATGTCTTATGTTAAGATATTTATTAAGGATGTTAAGAGATATTTTATTCAAGATGGGGGCTAACACAACGGAGTTTGTAAGATCTTAGGCGATTTTGAAGGAGATTGTGAATACTGAATACAATAAGGAAAAATGGGGATAGATTAGCCAAAGAGTCCAGTGAAGGGTGGGTGGCTGGAAAATTACTGACAGGTAGGGTCATTCTTTGCTAAACGGATCTAACAGGATTTTTGCTAAGGGCAGGGCAAGGTGACATGATGGTCAGACCAATGATGTGGGGTTTTTGCTAAACTGAACCAGCAAAATTCCTCCTAAACTGGAATTAGTGGGCCCAAGTCAAGATCTAGAGAGAGGACTCAGTTTCTGTATCATGAAGGAGTTGGTCTAGCTAATTGCTAGATTGGTATTTTTTTTAGTATTAAGAATCTACTCACTCAAGATGTAGTTAATATCAAATGAATCCTCTTACAGAAACAGGATGTTGGAGAAGAATTAAGCATGGCATTTATTTTCCAGTGAGAGCTTGGTATAGAGTTGAGGAACCTGAGTAGGATCTAAAATTGGCAAGGATTCAGTATTGTGGCACCAAGAGGAAAACAGGGGTTGGTTTAAAAAAAATCCCAGACCCTTTATCTCTACTGGCCAAGTTCATAGAATGCCACAAACTTCATTCATCAGTTCCGAGGTCAACTTCTTCATCTCTGTCCCATTTACACATAGGATCCACATAGCCTTGCCTAAGAATCTCAGGAGACATTGAGAAGTATTGTTAAAATAACTTCTCTTCATGCACACACTTTTCCCAATTACACAATTATTTATCCTATTTTCCAAATATGCCTGAGTAGCAAGAGAAGGTGAAAATACTACAAGAAAATAAAAATATACCCACAGATGGGAGACAGAATGGGTAATGAAGAACCAAAGGAGGCATTAGACACTGAAAATATAAAGAACAGAAAGCAGTTTGGATTGGAATGGAAAGCATTATTAAGTATACTTTATGTCCTTCTAGAAAAGAAATGTGTCATTCGCCTCACACACACCTTTATTGCTTTGCATTAATTTCAGTTTGCAAACTAATTCCTTAGCACTGCCGGTCTTTATAATCAGACCCCGTCTTTTGATAATGAACTCTACAAATACAGTGAGAAGCAAAATAGCATAACAGTTATGTGTACAACTCTGCACAAAATCAGCCTCCCTACAAATTGTGCGACCTTGGATACGTTACATAGTCTGAATCTCATCTGCATCACTGCACCGATTTCCCGTCTGTAAAATGGGAAAAATAATGTGCAGAAGGGAAGTAGAGGCAGGTTGAATGATCTCATTGGGTGGCTTACTTCAGTGCCTATATCTTGGACTGCTAGAATTATGAACATTTTTTTCTCTTGCTTTCTGCAGTGCAAGACATGTATCTTGGATCCCTGATTTACTCGATAAACTCCTCATTTCTCTTTAGTGGGCTGTCTCAAAGGATACACTTGAGAAGGTGACAAGTTTTGTAGAGGGTTGATAACACCTTTTCCACATTCTGCAATTAACTTACTGTTTGTTAAACTGACATTTTTTATGTGGGTCTCTAGGTCTCCTGTGTCTTATTCTGATGCTAGGTCTAAACAGAAGGTGGAAAGGGGAACTTCGTATAACACACTAGAGACACTGACATCTTCATCTACAAGTTATTGCAATAATCAATTGTATGGGCATATAAAAGTACTCCCAGACAGCCCTGATACACAGTAGGTACCGCAAAAGTTATCATTTAATGAACACTTAAGCCATGTCCAGCTTCCCATGATACCCTACCATGCACATATTTGTACGTAGGAGTTTTGTCACCATTTTAAAATTCTGTATTCAAAATCTCCTTCAAAATTTCCTAAGATCTGGATAATAAGGGGGTGGATTAAACCAGAGTGAAAACTGTAGAATAATCTGTTATTGTAATTGAGAGCTTCTGCTAGGAGAGGGATGGTTAGAAGTGTGAAAGAGATGGAAAGAAGTCAATCTGTGCATGTCTGTGTATGTGTGCAAGTGTGTGTGCACAGGTATGTATATGTGTAGGTGTGTGTGCAGGTGTGTGTGCAGGTGCTGTGTGTGTGCAGGTGCTGTGTGTGTGCAGGTGTGTATGTGTGCAGGTGCTGTGTGTGTGTGTGCAGGTGTATGTTTGCAGGAGAGTGTGTGAAGATGTGTGTGTGTGTGTGTGTGTGCATGTACATGCATAAAGTCTCCTTTAGAACTGATGCTATGCATTTTTGGACATTTTTGCTTCCTGTGAATAAACAGGTTCTGCTACATTTGTAATATAACCCTAAAGAAAATGGCTGTGCTTTATCTATGAGAATGGCAGTGGAGTGATTACATGATTATTTCCTGTACATAGTAGATTTATATGAGTTATAGGGAAGATAATAGCTTTACTGACCAGGGTGATTTAATGTCCTCTTACTAACAACTTGCAAAACATTATGAGATGGTGAGAAAGATATCACCAGAGGCGTTTTGAAACTGTCTGGCATTGATCACGGCTAGACAATAGCCTCCTTTTTGCATTGCCTCTTCTCAGACTGTGCTGTTTAAACTACTATTTTTGAAAGCCTTTTATTGGAATGCTTTCTTATTCACTGAATGGTCTCTTATATAAGAAAACCCAGATCTGTAACAGACACATAGTAGGCATTATGTAAATGGTAGTCGACTCAATCTAACTTCAATGAAATAAAGACATTTTTCTATTAAGTCTGAGTTTAAAACACTCTACCAAAGTCCATTTTTCAGTGTATTATATTTAATGCTATTTTGAACAACAGAATAGGCAATTTCAAATCATAAGTATTGGATCTATGCTTATTTCAATATGATTTATTTATTTAGCCATTCATCCACAATCATTTCTGAAAACTTATACAATAGGCATATAACTATATACAGTTTGCACTGTGTGTGTGTGTGTGTGTGTGTGAGAGAGAGAGAGAGAGAGAAAGAGAGAGGGAGAGAGGGAGAGAGAGAATTTCACATAGTATATACATGGTATATTGAGGACAATTGGTTAGGGTGCCTGTTTTATAGTGCTATCATGTTATATTTGGTTATTAAACTCAAAATGTTTACTGAAATAATTTTGGGAAATATTACTGCCATTATTAGTGTACTGTCAGTGTTTGAATGATTGAGGATAGAAAGGATAAATAGGGCAGGGTCAGGAATAAAGTTCACTGAGAATCGTGAGCTCATATACAGACCCAGGTATTCTAATCTCAGACTGAACTACACCTCAAATTCTGTTTCCTTGGGAGAGGAAATCATAAAGGGTGTTAAAATGCTTATACATATGTTTATATTCAACTTGCAAAGTTCTGAATACCATTGCCTCTAGGTTATGAGTAAACTCTGTATGGTATTAGTTGTGAAGACCTTGACTTCCTTCTGGATACACGCCTGGGGCTCTTTAATTGTCCAGACTAAGAAACAATTGAGGGGATACATTGGTGGTGTCTTGCATATTGCCTTGACCAGAGAACACACACACACACACACACACACACACACACACACACACACTGCATATAAAAAGAGAAAAGAGGAAGTAAGACTGAATGAAGAGGTCAAGGAGACTTTTCTTTAAGACTGTAGGTGAAGCAAGCATGAGCCATAGACAAGTTTGAGATGGATTTCCTCTCAGGCAATCAAAAGATAGACAACAATAACCATGAAAGAATTATGATAAAACTCTAATTAAAAAGAAAAGGAGGAAGTAGAAAGCAGTCACACAGATTGGGGTAGAGAGGGCGAATTACATAAAATATAAAGAAGGGCTAAAGAAGAATTAAGGAAAATGGGAAAAAGAACCACCAAGAAGAGAGGGAAGATGGGAAGAAAGAAACAAAGATGAGAGAGAAAGAGAGAGAGAGAGAGAGAGAGAGAGAGAGAGAGAGAGAGAGGAAAACTTATTTATTCCAGCCTCACTTTCTCTCTGTATGATTAGTAAATCAATTAGATATTCTGTTTGAACCTTACAACAGGAGACAATAGGAGAAAATGGCTGTTTTTTATACACTTGACTTACCCACGCCTGCCCTTTAACTGGCAGCCTCTGCACACTCCCCTGACAGCACCTGGAGAGGGTGCCTGTAGAACACCAAGGAGGCGGTGGGAGATATGACATGTGACACCAGGGCAAGATCTGATCCCCTACAAATGAAACCTGTCAGCCGTCTCCTCAAAGGCTGCCACCTTTCGTATCCTTGCTTGGCTGAGCTAGCTTTATACAGAGACTTATTGTATTATTCAGCTGGTTTGATTTTCCTTTTTATGACAACCCTCCCCTGGAGACCATCCATCTCTTTACAATCTTAGAGAGCGACTCTAACTGAATGGTATTTCAATGTAATTTATAACTCTCTACCATAAACACAAATATGGGTTGTTTCTTAGTACTGGAAAGAATGCTAATGGCCTATCTTGAGCCACTGTTATCGTGGGTGAAATTAGTACCAGAACATGTAAGGGATTTAGATGGGTAAATTCAATGGAGGTGAAGCAAGAAAGAAAACAAACAAACACAATGAAAAAAATAAATTTCAGTTTTCCACGATCATTAATTTTGTATTCATAAACTTCACAGGCAGCTGGGAGGAATCTGTAAATAATCTGTGATTCAGAATTATCAGCAAAGTGGCAGAAAACAGCATCCAGAACTGTGTCATTTTTTTAAAAAACCCTTAAAATGTACTGAATCCCATTGAAAGACCCAAACTGTGGATTCACATTCACCCAAATGTATCCATAGATCCAGGACAGTTCCAATCAAAAGAATAGCAGGCTTTTGTTTGCAGAAGTGGATAATACTCAACTTTATATTAAAATGCAGACATTCTAGGAATAGTCAAGTCAATCTTAATGAACAAATTCAAGGGTTTGCAATAGTTGTGCATCCTTTAAGGAGGGGAGAAGGGGGCACATTCTGAGAAAGGCATCCTTATGCAATTTTGTCCTTGCGCCCACATCACAGAGGGCACCTACAGACCCAGAGGATGTAGCCTATTACTTTCATGCCACCAACCTGGATGGCAAGCTACCATACTGAGAATTACAGGCAACTACAACGCAATGGGAAGCAATTGCATGACTGCATATAGAAAGGTGACTGTAGAAATACCGTATAAAAGATTAAAAACGGCGCACCTGTATTGGGCACTTACCAGGCGCTTACAGACAGGACTGGACGTAGCTCGGGGTGTCAGGGAGTGAGTGGTGCGTGGACGTGAAGGCCCCGGGCATCACCTTCCCCTGTGGAGACTTTATAAACACTGCAGGCCAGTCTGGCCACAAAGGCGAGTCATGGTTGGCTACTGCGTCGCTGGCTGCACCCTCCTTAGGCAGCAGGAACGTTCCGGCTCTATTTTAATCTGATGCGGTCGGTCTTAGACTGAAAAGTGCTTCTCATGACTGTACCTGACTTGCAGGCCTGCTCTGAAGGCGCCCAAAGGCAGAGAGTCCGGAGGCTGCGGAAGTGAGGCCAGCGCTGTGCTCCAGCCTAGCTTTCCCTCCATGGTTTCCTCCATGGTTTCCCTCCGCTCCCGCTCACCCGAGTAAGGTTCCGGGCTCACTGTTTGCCCACAGCCCTCCATGCATCCATTTACTAGATCTATTCAGTATAAATTTAAAATGCCACCAGCGGGCTCAAGCGCAGACTGGACGCCCTTCCTGCCTCCACCTAAGCAACGAAGGTATTGTATTGCCTGGGACTGTTGCTCAGTAGTTGACATTGGACCTATGAACCAGGAGGTCAAGGTTGGATTCCTTGTCAGGGCACATGTCCAGGTTGCAGGATCCATCCCAGCAGGGGGAGTGCAGGAGGCAGCCGATCAATGATTTTCTCTCATCATTGATGTTTCTATCTCTCTCTCTCTCTCTCTCTCTCTCTCTCTCTCTCTCTCTCTCTCCCTTCCTCTCTGAAATCAATTTATACACACACACACACACACACACACACACACACACACACACAAAGTAGGTCCTCAGGTTATGTGGGAGATCGGTTCCTACGGCGCGACTTAACGCGATTTTTGCTGTAAGTGGGAACCCACCTAAATAAGCACCTATGTCACTCACATGGAGCACATACACAGCAGTAATGAAGTGAAACAGTAAAAAAAAAAATTAAAAGAAAGATAACAATTCCTGACCTTTAGTTGTGGTAAACAAATTTAAAAAAACATAAAGCACATATGTACATATGTCGAAATGATGGAACAATTTTTAATAAATAAATGGGAGATGGTGATGTAACCACAAAACGACATACATCGAGTCCAACATAACCCGAGGAATGAATGAATATATATATTTATGGTATGGTACTGACTTAGGAACACACAAATATGGTCACTTGATTTGCAACCAAAGTACAGTAAACCCTTGATTTTTTTGGAACTCGATTTAACAGATTTTTGACTTCTGGTCCATATGTTAAATGTGAAAATTAACCCCCTGTTAATTTTAAAATGCTCTTAACTAAGATTTGCTTATAATTAAATTAACAGGTTTTTTGTTATTAATTCACTGTTATTTTTAATATCACAATAGTGTGCTGTCTGAAATATCCTATCTAGTTTGAAGATCTATAATGGAATGATTCCGTTTGTTCATGATGATTAAAAATATTGAGATGGTAAGCAGATAGAAAGCAATCCTAAAAATGAAACAAAGGAAAAAACAAAAACAAAACTGGGCAATCCCCCTTTATTGCTAGATTTAAGGACTGACTGGCAGACAGAATGACTGATTGATTAGCAATAGGCTTAAATACCTGACTGCCAAGCTAAAGGGAAAAAAAATCAATGATTTGCTCTCTCTGGCTCAGTGGTTCACTGGCTGGTTGACTAGCTGCCTAGCAGACTGACTAGTTAAGTAGCTAGCTGACTGGGTGTCTAACTTCATGGATGGCCAACTGATGAGCTACGTGCCTGATTAAAGGGATGACCAGTTGCATGGGGCTGCCTGATACTTTGGCTCAGAGGCTGGTTGGCTGATGGTCTGATTGACAGTTGGCTTGACTAAATGAATAATCAATGCCCAAGAATGCACATATTCTGGAGGTGTTTTCAGCTGCATACTTACACTCAGTTGGACTGCAAGCTCATGCAGAAATCCTGACCACGACTATGTTGTCTGGGCCTGCATAAAATTCACAGCTTCACTTCAGAAGATATGTTACACCTGGGCAACTCGAATTTCTGCTGTTGAATATTCCACAACCAGAGACCATTGAGGACGAATTAGGGGCTCTGTCCATGGATGGTTTGAAGTGCTGATGCAAAATAGAAATAATCCCTAGGGTGTTTGCCACAATCTGGAGGAGCCCAGCTATGAGAACTGAGGGTGCAGATGATCATTCATGAGCTGTTCCCCAGGGGTCAGTCATTTTTCTTACTTGTCCCTTGTTATCAAGATGAGTAATAACTTTTCCTGTGATGACATAAACATTTATAATCAGACCTTACTGCATCTCTCAGGTAGTAAATCTTGTAAAAAATAAATAAATATAAAAGTTACTAAAGACAACCCAACTAGTATTTATCTTTCCATCATAGAATCATTTCTCCCCATCCTGTGTTCTGATAAGATGATAGATGTATCATTGTGCCTTGCCCCCCTTCCACCTGATGATTCTTGTCCAAACTCTTTCCAAAGAATTAGAAGATGGATTAAAGACAATAGATTATAATGTGTTCTTACTGAGGGATTTATTTTGCATCTTGCACTCCTTAAATATGTGTCCTCTATTCAATTTATATCGGGTGGTTAAGAAATACTAATTATATAGTTAAATAAATAAAATGTATAGCTCAAATACCAGACATTGAGCCCCATTCCTCTGTAATCTCTTTCTTTCCTGATTAAGGGGGGGGGGGAGCAAATGTAACTAATGATAAATATCTATGTAATTCATAGTGGGCATTTTGGCTGTTCTCAATATCTAATTTTCCTTGAATTTTTTAAGCATTAAGAGACTCCCTGAGAATCAAATTTAAAAGCTTTTTATCTTTTTATCAGACAACTAGCATTTAGTAATATTTAATTATCAAATGTTTTTTTATAGTCCTTAAGTTATTTGAACTTGTGGAAGATGTAGAAAATTATGCAGTCTCATATTTTGTGATATTTGCAGAAAAAATCAGCAGTGTTAATTGTAACAAATTTACCCAAGTCATCATTTTATACCATGAAGATTGATCTGAGCCAAGTCTTTCATATCTGTGTCTGTGCATCTGCATATTATATGAGAACTGACTAATGCAGTTTAAGCTCCTCACGACTATGACCTCAATGATGCTTAAAACCACCGTGGCACAGGCATTCTGTTAGTCATGTTAAGGCATTTCCTTCATCTTAAATATTATTTTGCCAATCATTTCTGGAATCTAATATATGGAGAATTTACAGGCTGCCCATCCACCCATCTTTGCAGTAACCCTAGTTCTTTCTTTGGTTTTCTTTTTGTTGTCTCTCTTATCACTTCTTAATAGAGCTGAATAGTTCTCCTAGTGAAAGCTATATATATAAAAGGCTAAGTGACCGACCGACTGTCTGTCCAACCAACCGACCAGCCAGTACATATGACGTGCACTGGCAATTTAAAAATAAATGCTGACTCACTCATGTGCCATACATATAAAGCTCTCGCTGGTGCCAAACACACATGTGTGTTTCTTTCTGTCGAAATTATGGAATGAGAATAAATCTGATTTTATAATGATATTAAAATATTTCCTCTAATTAATTTCCTTTCAATGTGCACGAATCCATGCACCAGGCCACTAGTGCATATATAAAGCACTGAGAATAAACCCTAGGACCTAGTAACTACTGCAAATTGTTTGCTATATAATCATAATTATAATAACTCCTATTTTAGTTTTTTTAGTGACCAGAAGCTGGAGTTGTGGGAAAAGGTACTACAATTCAGGGAAGTAGAAATAAAGGAAAAGAATAATAATGCAGAGAAGCAGGGAGAGCCACAATATCAAGGGTGAGAGTGCATTTAAGCACTGCATTTTACAATGATTCTTCCAAGTTAAGGAAGGAGAAAGAATATTTGAGTTGGTTTCATCTCTTATATGTTAAATGTTAAGTCCATATGGCACTAATTCCCTTGTACTTCTAAGCTGTGTTTATTTGAACATCCAGGGAATTCCATACTCCGCATCAACAATGCATGCAGTCCTGGGACAAGAAGAAAAGAGGTTTGATCCCCATACAAAAAAAGTAAGACAGTATGTTACTCATACAAAACATATAAGAAATGTATAATACTGAGAGCTTTCCAGAAATTAATCACAATCATCAAACTATAGATCCAGGATGCTCAGCGATCACAAATCAGAATAAGTAGGAAAACAAAACAACACAATACAACCTTACAATAGGGAATATCACATTCTAACTGCAGAAAAACAAATACAAGTAGAAATCCTTGAATGAAACTTAAGTGGGAGAAGGAAGACTCCCTACATATAGAAGAACAAAAATAAGAATTACAGTCAGTTTTTCATTAAAAAAAATGCAGGTTAAAAAGATAAATGAGTGAACTATTAACAGTATTGACAGGAAAAAACAAAACAAAACACCAATAACCTAGAATTTTATATGGAGGAAAAGTGTCCTTTAAAACTTACAGAGAAAGTAAGGCTGTCTCAGATCAAGCCAGCCAAAAACCAACCCTTGTTGACCTGAATAAGCACACTGACTTTTATCTTAAGAACAAAAAATTCAAGGGAAAGGAGTTAACCCATATGGAAAACACCTTTGAAATTTGTAATTATTGTGTTCATGAGTAGGGTTGAATAAGGACTAGTGAATACATTCTATTTTCTTCTTCTTAAATGATAGTTCCCCAAGGCTTTCTCCTTCACATGGTTTGAGTCATTTCTGTCTGAGATGCCCTGGGCAAAATGAATAAAAAAGCTTCTCCATGACACAGTTCAAGAACTACTGCATAAATCAGGCGGCATGAGTGATCCCATTATCTGGTCATGGATCCCTGGCTGCAAGGAGATTTTGTTAAAGGTAAATCCACAAATGCATCAACATAGGGAGGACCTTCTAAAAGTCAAGCCCTGATTCCAGTAGAAGATCATGGGATGTGTGCAGTGACCCAGGACAGATTGGAGTCCTCTGTTGTAGAAATTTATCACTTGAGGTATAGCTTCTATTTGTCCTGATATTAAAGCGGCAAGAGAATGCCACAAGTAGATAGGAGTGAACAATCCAAGTAACATTTGGAAGAATATGCAGATACTCAAGGGGCAAGAAACATCTCAGCTCAGGTCTCTGGGCCTAAAGCAGAACACCACATTGTTAACTTAAGCATTGGGATTCATGGGCAGTTCCTGAAAATTTACTGTGCCAGACAAAGACCATAGATCTAATAATTGTCATAATGCAAATCGATGTGTAGTTCAGATCATTTATTTTCATCACTAAAATGTAGAGAGCAGAACCTGATATATCTCATATTTTTTGAGTAAATTCAGTTAGGTATAGCATGAGGAATACTGACCCCCCAAATTAAAAGTATTAGCTAAACTATGATCAGGACATATTGTGTTAAGTGCTTTATATGAGTTACCTTAATAAAAAAAAAATCACAAGTTCCTAGAGTAGGCACATTATCCATTCCCATTAGGCTGATGAATCATGAAAGCCTGATATATAATATATACCCAGAAAATTCAGATCAGAGCTCAATCAGTCTCTAGAATCAGTAATTTTTAAAAAATTAACTATCTTCCATTGATAGCCTTGTGTATCCCATATATTATGTTTTGTACTTAGAATGCCTCTAATAGTCTCTTGATTTTTGTACATTTGGATCATAGTACTCTGTGTACATAGTAACAAAGTTATGCTCATGAGAAATGATTTAAAATGTTGATATTACATAGGCAGAAAATGGCAGAAATTATTTTTAGAAAATTATTTCAAAGCCTCCTTTTCACTATGTTACAGTAAGGAAGTGATTGGTACCTGCTGAAAAATTGGTAAAACATGTTTACACTACTTTTTTCTGTCCTGTTGTTTCTGTCCTATTAATTTGTATTTCCAAATGGAAAATAAAGGGTATTTTTAAATCTCTTATTTAAATCTGTCTCAATGTAAAGAATGCCTTCCATTGTAGACTAACCATTAAGTGAGTGAATAGCATGTAATAAATTGGTGTGGGGGGGGATAAGTCAATGATTCATAAGGTTTAATTTACAGGCTCATGAGGTTGCTTTCCAAAGAGTGAAGAGTGAGGTTCAGGTCATTTTTCCATCCCTGCTGTTTCCATATTGCTGTTTTTAGAAGGGTGGAAGCCCTAGGCTCTATGGCAAATATCTGGGAAAGCTCAACTTCGTTGTTGCTCATTCAAATGAGAGTTCTATTTCATTTATAGCATTTGGTATTTCTCCTACTGTATGTATTGCTCAGCAATGATTTAAAATGTTGCTGAAATTTTATGAAATGCTCCAAGAGTGTTAAACTCATGAAGATACACCCTGAGTTCAATTTGTGGTTTAGTTTGCTAGTAGTCTGTGATTCTTCTCAGAAATGACTTGTCTTGTTTGTTTGTTTGTTTGCTTATTATTATTAATTTTGAAATTAAAATTGTTATTTTCCAATGTCTTTTAATCAAGATTTTTGTTGTTATTGTTAATCCTCACCTGAGGATATTTTTACATTGATTTTTAGAGAGTGGAAGGGAAGGGGAGACTCAGAGAGAGAGAAACATTGATGTAAGAGAGACACATCGACTGGTTGCCTCCTGCAAGTGCCCTGGCCAGATAAAGCCTGCAATCAAGGTACACACCCTTGACCGGAATTGAACCCAGGACCCTTCGGTCCTTGGGCTGACATTCTATCCACTAAGCCAAACCAGGTAGGGCTTAATCAAGATTTTTAACATAAAATGTGGATGTCTAAATTCTTTAAAGAAAATTTAAAATGTGGACACACAAATTTGATTGTGGCTAAAAGGATGTGTCTTAGGGTTGATTGGCCTGTGGTCATATTTGTCCTGTGTATTGTAATCTTGGGAAAGTTATTCATATTCTTTGTATCTCAGCTTCTTCTCTGTGAAATGGATTTAATTGCAACATCTCACCCAAAGAGTAAATTCCCTACTACATGTACAGTACTTTAGAAATTGCTTAGTTCAGAGTAAGTGCTGAATAAATGTTAGCTGTTTTGATTGCCCCTGTTAGAAATAGTCAACACTTTTGAGTTTATTTGGTCACAACCAACCTATTATGCATGTTTCCCACACTTGCTTAGATCCAGTAGGCATTTAAATTTGTAAGCCCTTCTCTAGGTTTGAGTATTTTGTTTAATTTCACTTTATTGGGATTGAGCTGCATAAGGCTGGATTCATTGTATTCTAACTCTATTCCTTGTATTCTAACTATTATCATCACACCATTATCAACATACTTCTGATTTATCTTTCCTCTTCAAATCCAATGATTCTTTTCTTTCATACTCTAATAGAAAACTAACTACTTTCGGTAAATTGTAAAACTTTGAGTTGGTAATATTTTAAAATTTACAAAACCTTTGTAAAAAGTTTCTATCTACCCTTCACTAAGTCTCTCCTATCGTGAAAAATCTCAAATAACCATATGACAACTATCAAAATTAAGAAAATGATATTGGAAGACGACAGTTAAGTAACCATAGACTGTTCAGATTTTACCAATTTCCCCACTGATATCCTTTCTTGTTGTTCTGAGATCCCATCCAGGAGTCATAGTTCCTTTTATTTGAGGATGGTATTTAGAATCAAATATCTAAACACTAAGTACACTTATTGCTATTGGGGTGTCATTGATGCTAGACCTTCTCAGCCAACTGACATGGATCACATATGCATGTATAATAACACATGCATTTATAGTTTTTGCAGTCTATTTTTTCTAAAATATTTTTATTGATTTCAGAGAGGAAGTGAGAGAGAAATAGAAACATCAATGATGAGAGAGAATCATTGATTGGCTGCCTCCTGCACGCCCTCCACTGGGGATCTAGCCCACAATCCTGGCATGTGCCCTGACCAAAAATGGAACTGCAACCTCCTGATTCATAGGTTGATGCTCAACCACTGAGCCATGCTGGCTGGGCTGTAATCTATTTAAATATGTGCGAAACTTTCAAAATAGTGTTTCTATTTATTATATATGGGGTGTAGGTGTAATATATGTTTGTGAACATATTCATGTGTTATATATATGTTAACATACTCCCACATATATATGTAAAACTGGATTTTCAATCTCTATAGGTGGCTATATACCAATAATGTCGATTGATTCTGAATATAAATTCAATATGTGTAAATACAACATGAAGTATCAAAACACTATTCAGTATTTAAATAAATGCACATGCCACAGTTTATTTACGGATTCTACAAATGACAGAAATCATGTTTGTCTCCATCTCTTAGTAAGAATGTGATTGATGAAGGAGAAGGCACCACCAACACATCAGTGTTTATACTAGTCGATACGATCAGAGAACTACCTCATTGTACAGAGGGATATCTAAGTTGAAATCCTACCTCCTGTCATTCGTAGTAACAGCTCTCTTAAGATATCCTCACATATGCACCATATGACCATTCCTGACAGTGTCTGGCTGGGATGATTCAACCAAGGGTGCGATGTTTGCCTCTAGCAAATATACATACATCCTTAAGGCCATTGCTCTTTGAAATGGCACTCAGGGGCTATCTATGCTCTCACTTTCTCAAGCATTATCAAACTTTGTACTCTACCAAAATGACAATGCAAAGTGATTGGCCTTTGTTCTGTAATTTCTTTTGTTGATTGTACTTTTTGTCATGGACTTGTCATACTTTCGTATTCCCTTATGCGACTTTTCTATTCATACAAAGTACCTATTTCTCTTGATTTCCCATCATATTCTTGTTTTGCAGCAAAACCTTGTAAAATTCAAGTTATTATTCACTTCCAGTTTTAAATTCTGCAAATAACTTATTCTGACTTGACATATGTCTGTTATATTTGTCTACATTTTCATTGTCTTAAATATAAATTCTTAAATTTAATGGAGATTAAGCCATCTTTTTTTTCCTATATAGTTTGTGTTTTTCAGGGACTGATACAAGAAATCCTTTCTAAATAATGCCATTATTATTCCATCTCTTACCTTAATAATCCTAAATTTCATATTTAAATCTGCAAACCCTTGAAGTAAGATTTTTACATGTTGGAAAATACATAAATATTTCCCATATAATGAGAGCTCTCTCAATGTCTCCTTAACACATCTGTCATTTCCTGAGTGAGTGTGGATCCTCTATCTTTATCATAATCTAAGTTCTCACACATCTAATGTTCTGGTTCTGGGTTCCATTTTATTTTTGTCTATTTCAGCAAAAGCATGCATTTTTAATAATACCTTTGGAGAATGTTTTAAATGTAACAGAGCAAAGCTATATTTGCTCAAAATTTTCATGATTGTCTTGAGGTTCCATGAGCCTCTTTTCCCTACTTAAATTTTCCCAAAAAGGCATTCCAAATTTCATTAGACTTCTAAATACTTATAAATTTATTTGAAGGAGAATTGGCAACTTTGAAATATATTAAGTAATCCTGTTCATCAACATGTCATATCCCTTTTTCCATTAACAGTGTTTTTTGCTGGTTTTGTTAATCAACCTTTCCAGTTATCACAATCTTATAAGCTCCTCAAAAATACTTATCGCAGCCTCTCATAATTATATTCTAGATAGTACATACTAGTACCTACTGCTAAATTCATGAATATTATGATATAACCCTAATTAGCTCAAAGAATATTTTTATGTTCATTCAAAAGACTAGAGTTCAAGTTATAATTTTTTCACCAGCTAGTTATAACTTTGTAAAATGTATATATGTATATTTATATATATATATATACATATATATATCACTTTTCTTTATATAATAGATTAAAAAGATATTCAATGGTTTACTGTAAAGTTCTGGTCAAAATATCTACATATCTAGCATGTAGTAGACTTTCACCAATGCCTAGTAATAAAGAATAAGAATAAGAATAAGAATAAGAATAATAGGTATTATTCTTAGTATTCTCCTATTTACTTCCAGGCTAAATTCTGCATGAACACTGACCTTGATGATATCAGACATATCAACTCATCTTATGTTCACTGTGATACTAATGCTATCTCTGATTGTCTGAAATGGTCACCCACTGGTGCTACAACATGATATATTCATGCTAGTGTTTTTTGGAGAGTTTTATATGCCAGATCTGTGATAAATCAACTGTATGAAAAATATGAATCAAAAGGAGCAATGCCCTATGCATTAGATGCAAATATCAGTACTATTTTATAGAAGATTAAACGTTGCCCCAGCAATTTTAATTAGTGCCCAATTTCACATGGCTTGGCCTGAGATTTAAACTCAGGTCTGCCTACATCCGGAGCTTTCGTACTTAAATACTAGGCAGAAGTACTAAGCAAGATTAAACAAGAGCGTTCTCCTTCTGCCATAATTATTGTGGAATGAAAGCCCATTGAGACAAAGTTTTCATCCATTAGTGGGAAAGAAGGGGGCATTTGTAGTTTAATCCCCAGCAGCAGAACATCTTCAAGAACAATTTCCTGTTGTCTGAGGGTTCTCTTTCATTGAAGACCTTTCTCTCCTTTGTTCTGTTTAAGTGTCTCAGCTTACCATTACCATTCTTGTAGGAAACAAAGAGAAAAGCAGGAGGGGAATGGCATTTGTTTATGGAAAAGCATCTCTGAGGTGCTGTCAGCTCAGCCTCACGCATTGAAGGATTTACTATGTGAGGGGGGATTTAATGCCAACACCTTGGGACCCATTGCCCAACCACGGGCTCTGTCAGGAAAACGTATGCAGCCGCTGGGAAAACGCAGGCACTTTCGCCAGAACTTTTTAAGAGTCAGAGTTTGAAACTTGCATGCGTTTCAAAGTGTCTTATTGCCTTCGCCTGCATTCCCGGGACAGCGGCCATAATTCATTCGCACGCATTGCAGCACTCACTCCTGATTTGTGGTGCATGGGGCCATAAACTCTATGACATACTTTTTTATTAGGTTTAATATAAATTACTCACTAAAGATTACACTCAGGTTGCAAAATGGTAAACATGTTTTGGTCAAGATACCCATTCATCCTTTTTTTTTGCTTTCAGTTCTTGTGTTTAGTATATTATTTTCCCCCTGCCTGCTCAGAATAATGTTGCCAATGGATTTAATATAATATTACATGATTCTGTGTGCGTACCCTGAAGAGAGAGACCAGGTCAGGGTCATATGTCTACAGTAACCAGGGAGACTGTGTTCAAAGCTCAAAGGAGGATTAGAAAG
This sequence comes from Myotis lucifugus, assembly GCF_000147115.1. Lineage (NCBI taxonomy): Eukaryota > Metazoa > Chordata > Mammalia > Chiroptera > Vespertilionidae > Myotis > Myotis lucifugus. Next base: position 1,546,614 of record NW_005871227.1, on the reverse strand, counting down.
CAAGTCAGTCTTGGATGCAGGCGACCTGAGTTCTAGTCCTGGCTCAACCAATAAACAGATGATTTAGACACAGAAGTCACTTTTCTTCTTTGTCCCTTAGTCACCACCATCCCATCCTTCGAGACATGAATGGAGGTCATACTTTTCTAAAAATGTCAATCATTAGTGCTTCCAGACCCTATCCCAGTACCTCTGATACTCTCCCCAAGATGTCTGTATGTTCCCAGCAGTCCTGTGTTCTCCTGGTTAGGAAGGTCTATTTCCTTACTTGACTATATTTTTAAATTCTTATCGGCTTTGTGTCTTGAGGCCCTCTTTTCTCACATAATTTGTCTACTCTGTTGTTTTATTTCTCCTCCAATTTATTTCTCCACCTTAATTATTTCCATTCCCCCTCCCCCCCTCCCTCACCTGCTGATCTCTCTCCTGTCCTATTCCTCTCTGCCTTTTCACCCATAGCATTCATCACTTCTAGGAGAGCACACCTTGCAGACATTTATTTATTATGGAATTGTTTTTCTGTCTTCACTCAAAATCGGAATAGAATTTAAGCTACAAAAGGACAGTGCTTTCTGTCTTTATTTTTCACTGATGGATCCAAACAGTTCTTTCCTCACAATAGTCACTCAATAAATATTTGATCCATGAATAAAAGAACAGATTGCTGCTGAGAAACTCTAAATTCTCCTCCTATGCAGAGCAACTCAGGACACATCACCATAGTCCATTAAATCCGAAAGTGGTTTTTCCTTTTTTTTGTATTGTTGTTGTTGTTCTAGTTTTCTTTTTCTTAAACAAAAGTCACCATTCTTTTAAAAAATATATTTTTGTCGATTTCAGAGAGGAAAGGAAAGGGAGAGAGAGATAGACACATCAATGATGGGAGAGAATCATTGATTGGTTGCCTCCTGCACGCCCCATACTGGGGATCGAGCCCGCAACCTGGGTGTGTGCCTGATGGGAATAGAAAGAACTGTGACCTCCTGGACCATAGGTCAATGCTCAACCACTAAGTCCCAATGGCTAAACCTGATTATTTAATTTTTCATCAATTCTCATCTCTCTGATTTAATTCCTATCCTTTTATCTTCTCATTTATGTATGGGTGTACCTTGCTATTTTACTTTATTTCTAGCTCCATTCCATAGTGGCTAGTGGCACAAAATCTGGTGTCAGACGATCAAGATTCCAATCCTTGGTCAGCCACCTACTTGGTGAACAATGTAAACTATTAACATGGTATATTTTAATATCCAGCATGGCAAATTCATTTCACCAATATCACAGTATTTTTTAAAAAAATATAGAGCATTCTATTTTGTTCTTATTCCACATGAAATGTAGAGTATTTATAAAATTGCTTCTAAATCCCATTCACCCCACTGTGATTTTAATTGGAATTATATTAAATCCATGTATCAGTTCCTGAAAAATCAAAAATTTTATTGGTATTAATGACCACTAAATCTAGCAAGAAATATAGTATGCCTCTCAATTCATTAAAATATGTTATGGTCCCTAAACAAATTTTGTGTGTTCTCTATATGTGTCCACACATTTCTTGTTATTTTTAATCTGCATTTTACTTTGCAAAGGAAGTCTTTGTTATGATATGTAACTGGTTCTTGCGGATATGGAGGAAAGTGTTGCGTTATCTTTATGCATATTGCATCTCCCAAATGCCATGGATTTCACTTTTTACTATAATTGGTTTCCAGTTGTTTCAACTGTATCTTCCAAAATGACTATCACACCATCTACAAATATTGACATTTGGCCTTTCCTTCTATCTTCACATTTGTTTCTGTCCTCCGAGCAATTTACAGTGTTATAATACTGTAAGTTACAGCACATATTACCCATCATTTATTATATCCTGATTCCAATATGACTATCTCAAGATTCCCCCCCACACACACTTCCCTTGAATGAAATATAGACTTTCATCATTCAATGTTGCTTAGAAATAACATATTCCTGTCTTATTTTATAGGGAAGAAAATGAAAGACAACAGGTATAATAAATAGTCTAAAGCTACATAGAAAACTAGAGGAATGAATTTACTTATAACCCAGTTTCCCTTAGTTGAAGCAGCCTATTTTCGGTACCTATTCTGAAGCAATCCAATAAATAAGCATTCTGTGCACCTTTCCCATTCTTTTTGAGTTCGTGTTTTAGTAAACCAATGCAGTTTTTAGTAACTCTTGCAGAAACAGCAGTGGGAGAGCTGGTTATACTCGGTGGTGTGGGAGGGGACATTCTTGGGCTTTCCCAAGATGTAAAAAAAGAATTACTTTTATGCATTTATTGTCAAAATAAACTAGACATTACAATTAGCCACTCCCAACCTTGATCCATAGAGAAAGGGTAGTAAAATAGGATTAATCACTAAGTCAAGCTCCATTTCAAAAATTAAGAATAGCTCTTGCTAAATAAAAACATTCTATCCTTCTGCTCACTACGTTTTCACATGATTTTCAACTTTCTGATGTGGTATACACGTCCCCGAACTCTGAGAAAGAAAGGTGCTCTGTGAGATTCATCAACTCACTCCAGCAATGAACTTGAAAGGATTCCAAATGTCTGTGTGAGATAGAATGATACTTAAGTCTGTCTTTCTGGTGCATGTGCTTTCTGTCCTTATCTAGTTAAAACTGCTAGCACTTAACAGTCATTTGCATATTACATAGACATTTCCCCCTGATATTTTTAATCTTTGACATCTCGTGTCATTATTAAACCAATCACCGTAACACCTACTTCAAATATGGTACATTATGTCTCTTGAGTTTATCAATCATAGAACAATCTCCGTCCATCATCTCATGAATTATTGCAAAACTCTCTGATATGTGTACCAAAAAGGCAAAAGTAGTCTCTTGTCTTTGAACTTTTGAAGACAGTCGCATTAGGGCTGAACTGAACTGTACAGCACTCTCGTGTCAATGATAAAGACATCATTCAATGACTCCACTCAATCCATTTGACTTACAGTTAACCCCATAACTTTCGCTATTAACTTTACTTTCTACTTGCTTTAATAGTTGACACTTACACATCCTAAAAGATTGGTAGGATCTTTGAGAGAATTAAAAATCAATGCGTACAAGGTTTGCCAGAGTGGGGGATGTGAAATTAGGGTATAAATCAGAATGATTTTTAGTGAAACTCAAGATGGTTTTTGATGGCATCCTGGCAAAGGCAATAATTAACCTTGAATCTTATAGTGAGAAACTAATTCTCATCTCAGCTTTCTTTCATTCCCTCTGGATACATCAAGGAGAATGAATCAGTATGTTGCTAATGTGTCTCCAATACATTTCTAACACTTGCTATTATAATCAAGATAGAGTGGACCTCAGACTTGAAGCCTTATGCTGGAGCATGATAAAGATATATAGTTTTTTTCATTTAAAAAATTTTAGTAATCTTATATCTAAGGTAAGGAACTATGGTTGCTTTCCATTCATTGTAATGATTTAAAATTTCTTTTTAAATATGTTTATAATTTAAACAGCAATTTGATTTACAAATATCAACAAAAATAGTAAAGATATTATGGGGAAATAGTACAAATCATAATGACAGTATGACAATGACTAAAGTTTAGAAAAAAAAACTGACCCAATATAATACACTCATTTTATAATTGAAAGACTGAATTTTTGAGCAAACAGAATTGCTATGTACTCAAGGTGTCTCCTCCTTATTCATATGTTGAAACCCTAACCCCTGTGCCTAAGAATATGACTGTATTTGGAGACAGTACCTTTAAACAGGTTCTATAGGTTACATGAGTCATATGAGTGAGGATTATGGGTTCCTCAGCCAATCTTACTGGGGTTCTTATAAGAAGAGGAAATTTGTAGAAACAGAAGAGACACTGGGCATGCGGGTGCACAGAGGTGACAAGGAGGCCATCTGCAAGCCAAGGAGAGAGGCTTCAGGAGAAACTAAACCAGCCAATACCTTCATCTTAAATTTCTAGCATGCAGAACTGAGATAAAGTAAATACCTGTTTTTAGGCCACCTGATCCGTGGTATTTTGTTATGGCTGCCTGAGCTTACTAGTGATGGTGGACAACATTTCAGTCATAGCAGAAGAGTCCCAATTTGAACATGTTTCCTCATGCCTTCTTTTTTTTTTAAAATATATTTTATTGATATTTTACAGAGAGGAAGGGAGAAGGATAGAGAGTTAGAAACATCGATGAGAGAGAAACATCGAGCAGCTGCCTTCTGCACATCTCCCACTGGGGATGTGCCCGCAACCCAGGTACATGCCCTCGACCGGAATCGAACCCAGGACCCCTCAGTCCGCAGGCCAACGCTTTATCCACTGAGCCAAACCGGTTTCGGCTCCTCATGCCTTCTTAATCCCTCATTGAGAGTTCTTTGTGTGCTCTGTGTTTATAGAGTGTCTTGGGGATTCCAGACGGAAATGAAAATAAGGTAGTCTCTGGCCTTGCCTATATTTTAAATATATTAGGAATAATAAATAATAATTTTGTACAGACCTGCTAAATAGATTTAATGTGAATGTATCTGCTTTTGTCAAAATCTTCCTGATTATGGATGGAACTTATACTAGCTCAGTAACGACTACCAGGGGTTCTCAACTGGAACTGATTTGGTTCCCCAGGGAACCTTTGGCAACATTTAGAGACACTTTAATTTGATAAGACTGAAGGTGGAGGCCCTGGCCAGGTAGCTCAGTTGGTAGGAGCAACATCCTGATATGCCAAGGTTGTAGGTTTGATCTCCAGTTAGGGCACATACAGGAATCAACCAATGAATGCATAAATGAGTAGAACAACAAATGTCTCCTCCTCTCTCTCTCTCTCCCTCCGTTCCCCTCTCTTGCTCTTTTTCTTGCTCTCTCTCTCAAATCAAATCGTAAAACAAGACTGGGGGTGGATGGGGGTGCTAATGGCATTTCTTGCATTGAGGTCCTGGAGACTGCTAAACATCCTGCCATACACGGAACCACCACCACCACCACCATCACCACTACCCCCCGCCAACAAACAATTATCTGGTCTAGATTTCAATAGTGCTGAGACTGGGAAACTGATGTAAAGAGAACAGAATGGTAAAAAGTAATTAGACTCAAGACTGTATGCATTTAAGATCCATCCTCTGGGCCATGTCATAGAACGTCAATGCAGAATTGAAGACTGAAAGCATGGCCCCTTGATTAAAAGGTTCTCTAGTTGCTTCTTTATAAAAGAGAATAGTAACAACACCCATATCTTTGTACATCCGATACATGAGCATGAGGGGATGTGTGTACAGGGCATGTAGACTGCTGTAGGTTATCTATTATTTCAATTATGTTACCCTGGACTGCCAACTTTTAGAGAACTAGAACTTACCTATCAGTATGGCTTAGGTCCTGGGCATGAAGCTAGAATAAACTACACAGTTAGTGAGTAAGTAGATATATGAACTAATCCTTGGTTTAAGCTCCCTAATGTATTTCATCATTTGTACTATCCAGAGCTAACATCTATCTGTTGTAGGTGATAAAATATTATCTCAGCATTGGACATAGGGTAAGATAAACTATATGATATTAAACTGTTATACTTTTTTTGAATGTTTGCTTCCATTGGAGGGGTCCCCAGAAACCCTTGCATTTGTGAATAAATGTATAACTTAATTCCTAAATTAACTCAGGCAGTTGCAGAAAATATTGAATTGGTGGTCATAATTTTTTAAATCTATTCTTTCTCTCTTGAACAGTGGTTGGTTTGTGATCCTATTGGGATTCCCCAATGCTGTTCATTAAAATTCTGTGTTTTATAACCTGTGTACCTCCTGCCTCCCATATGCCTCTTGAGTAAAGAGAAGATATCCTTTAATACTCAGTTATACTCCTTAGGACCTACCATCCAATAATGTCACTGAGTGACTCACATGCATTGGTAATCCTAACACAAATAAAGAATAAATATATCTGATACTATTTTCAAACGTACAATGTACATGCACCTGGAATTCAATAGACTAGGTTTCTTTTTTATTCTTAATGCATAATTTAAATGTATACACTAGCAATATAGAATTATTTCTCTTTATAGAGGGGTGTGACTATGAAATATATATGTATATGTATATAATACTATATTCAAAATAATTCTAGCTAACTTTTATTGGACATGTATTGTTTGCCTGATGTTATTAAGCATTTTATAGGAAACATTTCCACCACTCTATGAACTTATATGATAACTATTCACATTTTTCCAATGAGAACACTAAGCTCAGAGTCAGTATCTTACATAGAGTTATATAGATATTGAGTAATGAAACTTAGATTCAATTTCAGACACAAATATGCTTTCTTTAATACAGGGAAAGCAATGAATTAATACTCCTATGCTAGTATCACATGGACAGTAAAAATAAAACACAAGAAAATTCTAAGGATGTAAGCACTAATGTTAAAACATTTTGTCAGAATTCGAAAGCAATTCCATATTCTGAGACACCAGACCTGTATTTTCCAAGGTAATCAGTTTTCGCAATCTGTCTGGTGTTATTGTTATGCTGCTGTTTTCTGTTCTGTATATGAATAGGCCCAAGCCTGGTTTCTCAGTGGTTAGAGCATTGCCCCAAGGATTGAAGGATCTCAGGTTCAATTCCAGTCAAGGGCATGTACCTGGGTTGCAGGTTCCATCTCCAGCCCTGGTGGGGATGCATGTGGGAGGCAACCAATTGATGTGTCTCTCTCGCATTAATGTTTTTCTCTCTCTCCCCCTTCCACTCTCTCTAAAAATCAATTGAAAAATCCTCTAGGGTGAGGATTAACAACAACAAAAAAGCAGATAAATAGATGCATCAATTTTCAGTAAGAAGCTTAATAAAGGGGGAACAATTTATAGAGAATTGATTGTGCCATGTGGAATTATTGAAATCTGAGCTCAAATACTGAAAACGTCATTTAGTAATTCTGTGTCTTTGGAGAGTGACTTTCAGTTTCCTCATATTGATAACTAGCAATAACTATTTATGGAATATTTGTGTAAAGAATTAATGAATTGCTATTTGCTATGTGCAAAGGCAAAAAAGCAAAACAAAATAAAGCATGGTTTCTGACATGTACAGTAAGTGTTTTGTAAAAATTATTGGTCTTTCCATCATTCTATACATCTAATTTTCAATTACTTCCCAATCACCTCATTTAAATCCTGCATATATGCTTGCCAAGATTAATTGTCTTTTAATGCAAAAACCCTGCCAACGCGGAGGTAACAAATCTAAAAATGCAATAAACCTTCAACTAGAAATCACCTCTACTCCAACCGGAGTTGTTTAGCTGCTACTTTTGTATGGATTTTGGACAGATTTCTCTGGTCTCCAGGGAGTCACATAGCACTTAAAACCTTTACCAGCATTTGATCGTTATATATCTTCCTTTGCCTTTTAAAATTTATATATAACTGTCTCCATAAAATAGGTTAATGTTTTTCAAATTCGCCATAACCGTCAAACAGTGTATATTTCTTAAAGCAGGTAACTTGGGATAGCGATGAGTTAAGAGATGGATTGAAATAAATTGGTTAACTGTTGCTGCCAGAGATGTTAGAATTTATTCTTTCACTTGAAGTGAGAAGTTCAGTGGCATAAAACGTGATAATAACTTTGATGATGCTTCACTTGAGGGAGCATAATAGATGAGAAAGAAAATAGTTCCTGGAGTCAAGAGCCCTGGTTGTTATCCTAACATAGTTCAGTGAGTGATGAGGGCAAAAGAGGAAACTAGGGTGGGGTGTGTAGGGGAAGAGCGCAGGCTCTGAAATCAGGCTGCAGGGGGAATGTGTTGCTTCACTCTCCTATTATTTCTATGACTTTGAGCAAATTTCTAAATACATCAAGTCAATCTTGGTTCTAAATCAATAATGATTTATTTGGGATCCCAAGATAAAGGCAAAGAAAGTAGGCAGATGCAAGCAGAAAAGAACCAAATAAATTCAGCATTCAGGAGACCCTCCAGAAGGTACACATTGCGTTGGCAGATTCCTTTGCTGCTGGCTACTGTTTACATGGAAGTAGATAGACGTGTGCGTGTGTGTGTGTGTGTGTGTGTGTGTGTGTGTGTGTGTGTGAAAGAGAGAGATTACTTTGATTTCCAACAATGCTTCTTAGCAGGCATAAGTTTCTCTTTTTCTGCTCTTGAGACTGTGTTTTACAGTGAACCAAATGAGCATGTAGAAGCTTTTTCATGGCCATGAGACTGAAAAGAGAAAAAAAAGTGAGAAAAGAAAAGTCCACTGCATACGACTAGACACTAAATGATGCCCAGACAAGACAGGAGTGATTATTGGCCACTCCAGGCACCAGAATGTTCAAGGTTGTCAAATCGAATCAGCATTCCTCTGCAGAGTGTCTCTCTGAATCTAGTAGCTACAACTGGATCCCAAAGTTGCCAGAGTTTCTGTCTTCTGATCTCATTATACAAACCACTAAAACAAGCAAAGGAATGACTCCCAAACACTTTCATGTAGTGAATGGCAGCAGGGGAAAGTCTGCCTTTGATATTCTCTTGTTCAGCATACCTAACTCACTTTGTGCCTTTCTTTCAAAAGCAATTTAATGGGGTTGTCTTTCTTTCAAAGGCAATATCACAGGGGTGTTATTGGCAGGTTTCTCTCTCTCTCTCTCTCCCTCCCTTCCCCCACCTCTGTATATGTGAGTGTGTGCATGTAATAAGAGAGACAGAGAGACACAGACAGAACTGAAGACAACTCTAATTTTTAGGACAAATACTGTTGTGTTTGCCAAAGCATGCTTGTAATTAAGCCATGATAATATTGCCTAAGAACATAGGGCTACATCAGTATAGCTTCTGTATGCAACAAGGTCTGGAGTCTACCATCGAACATTACTCTTATTTCACAGTCATTCATTTAGGTATTGAGCAATATTTCTCGCACACCCAGAACTTGTAATTTCTTGCTGGAGAGTGGGGTGAAATCCAGTCAAGAACGACACGAAGTGTAAACCATGAAGAGCGCTCTGCTCCTGAAGAATTTATGACTGAAAAGGGAAACCCAGCCTTCATGCAGCTAAGGATGAATAAAGGATACATTCAACTGGCCACCAAGGACCATGGGATCATCCTGACTAGGAGTTGGGGGCATGAAGGCAACAGATGCCAGAGGAAGTTTTGCATCAAAGTTGCATTTTCACCAGGTGAACTGAGTAAAGATTGGTAAGAGAGGGTCTGAGAGCAGAGCCTTATAAAAAGGGGTGGGGCCATATGCAGAGGTTTGAAATGTTAAATTGAAAATACAACAGCAAGGAAGAAATAATAAGCAAATCGGTGTGTCCTAAGCCATTGACTTTCTGAAGGACTTCACTAGAGGAGATGATACTAGAATTATTTAGAACTAGGGCTGTATTGGGGACAAAACAACAACTATGAACTTTCACAATTTTTCTGTACTCAAAAGGGATACAATGAAATCACTTTGCAATTAGGCTGTGATGGGGTCCATCTACTCTTGCTGAGGTTTAAGGCAGTGTGTGCCTTTGGAATTTTATTTATGTTAATTCAGGGTACTTCTGTTTTCATTCATGATTATTTTGTTAAACTTTCATGGCAGTCGACTGTTTTTGCTGCGGTATGTATGATGTGGAGTACTTGAATCATTACGTGGGGCTTTGATTAATGAATTGAAAACTCAAACCCAGACAGCTTCTGTTTCTCTCAGTACTGCTGAGCATTTTCTAGGAGTCAAACACCATTAATGAATCGAGTGGGCACTTCTTGGTGCTTTATTATTCAGCAGTCATCTTATTTGTTAAGAATTCCTAAGAGTACTGAAGTGGAATATGAAAGAGGTGGATATTTTTTTAAAGTGTTTTTTCAGGAAGACAAGTCCCAGAAACATTTAGTGAGGGTCCAATGTAATGAAATTCAAAATTATAGTTTAGAAGTTAGATAAAAGTTATTGGGTATTCATACCAAGTATGAAACTTTGCAAAAAAAATGTCATTATCAATATCTAGTATATACATGTAGGATGTTTAGAGCCAAAAAAAGTTTGAAATGGCCTCAAAAATTAGCACAAAATAGGCCTAAAAATAGATGATGATGATGATGATGATGATGATGATGGTGGTGGTGGTGATGTAGACAATGATATTGGTGATGATGATGGTGCTAGTGATGATGCTGGTGATGGTGATAATGATGGTAATATTGATGATGGAGATGATAATATCTGTGACAGCACTTTCTCTATTATGATAACTGTTCTAAATATTCTCTCTATAACATTCAACACCATCAATAACCTTATGAGGTAGATCTTATTTTTAATATCTCTATTTCACTGATGAGGAAACTAGACACAAAGAGGTTGAGTTATTTGCCCGAGGTTCTATAGCTTTTATATGCAGACCTGGCAGAACCACAATTCCAACTTCCATAGTCTGATCCCAGAGCATGCCTTTAAATCATTTGTTCTGATGCTCTCCATGAATATGGTTACAGGAATAAATTGTGAAAAATAGCTGACACTATAATAGTAGCTAATATATTTGGTTAGAATATATGCCAGGCACTATACTCAAGATTCCACAGACACTAACATTTTCAATCTTTAAAACACACCTGTAAGGTAAATACCATAGCCCTCCCCGCACCCCCCACCCAATCCATTACACATATGAGGTAACTGAGGCTCAGAGGTTCAATAACTTGTTCACAACCAGTAAATGTGAGAGATAGTTTTCAATCTCACAACTACTTCCCTTGGAGCCATCATCCCTAATGCTACACTTTCCTGAGTGAATCTTGGCCATGTGTGTCTCAGAGACCACACATTACCTCATACACTAAGAGACCAAACTATATCACTTATTTTTGAACCCTTTCCAGAGTGAAAGGAGCGAATTGTCACCATTACTTCAGGAAAATAGGCATAAATTGGATCTTCCCTAGATAAAAGCAGAATGTATAGACTTTCTTCAGATAGACTAGTCACAAAGCACTGGACCCCAGATATAAAGATCTGTGTTAAAATAACTCACAGTTAAAATCTGTGAAAAATCATTCCATTCTGTGCTAATGAATTATTCTATTTAGACTGCAATTCCTTCACCTGACAATGAGGCAGAGTCTTAGTCAGTTTGGGCTTCCATACAAAATACAGTTGACTGGGTGGCTTATAAGCAACAGAAACATATTTGTCATAGTTCTGGGGGTTGGAAGTCCAAGATCAGGGTGCCAGCCTGACCTGGTACTGCTGAGGGCCATTTCTGGCTTGTAGACTGTTGACTTCTTGTATCCTCAGCTGTCAGAGAGAGGGCAGGAGAGCTTTCAGAGGTCTCTTATAAAGTCACTAATCTCAGCCATGAAGACTCCACACTCATGACCTAATCACCACCCAAATCTAACACACTGGGAGGTAGGGTTGCAGCATTTGATTTATGTGGGGACATAAACATTCATTCCATTAGAGGTGATATGATAACTTCCATGTGTTTTTCTAGATTCTTCTCTAAGAAGCCTTCCTTAAACTCTGTTCTCTTTCCTTCTTCCTATTAGCCTCACATGTCCTTTGCTTTCCTTTGTTATAGCTCTAATCAGGAAGCATTCTCATTATCTGGTTACTTGTTTTTCTTTTCCATTAGACTCTATGGTTTGGGAGGACATAAAATGTCTATTTTTGTATTAAGTCTGCCTAGTACAATGCATGGCACATAGCAGGCACCCAATGCATGTTTCAATGAGAGAAAAAAGGAGGAGAGCTTCTTGGTGACAAAAGTATTTTCATATATTAGCCAATTTTCCTTTCAGTACTATGTCAAAATGTAGGGTCAGTGTTGCTAAGGAGAGATTTTCTATTAAGGAGTAAAATTACCATATATTAACTTAGGCAAATGTTCACTCATTTAGTCACTCACAGTAACGTTACAGTTTTTCAGGCAGTAAATGATAGAATTAGTGACCGAACCCAAGTTTGATTAAAATCGTGGTCCGATTTCAGAATGTGGTAGTGAATCCATCCCAAACTCTCTCTGCTTCGGAAATGGTTTCCGGTCTCTTAGTTGAAAGTGTATGAAAAGACATGAAGGGGGAGTTCCAGAGTTTTGTGATGAGGTCGTATATTGGAGTAAATCTGCAAGCTTCCTATGTACCTGCTTCAAAAAGTCAACATCCGGCCCGGCCTGGGCAGTGGTTGAGTATAGACCTATCAACCAGGAGTTCGTGGTTTGATTCCCAGTCAGGGCACATGCCCAGGTTGTGGGCTTGATCCCAAGTATGGGTTGTACAGGAGGCAGCTAATCAATGATTCTCTCCTATCATTGATGTTTCTGTCTCTCTCTCTCCCTCTCCCTTCCCTTTCCTCTCTGAAATCAATAAAAAAAATATATTTTAAAAAGTCAACATTTGTTTGGCTGTATAAGCTCTGGTCTATGTGTGTAACATTTAGTGATTTTACATTTCTTTATAATGTGTGTTAGGCACCATTCAAGCCTTTGGTTGGCATGTGCTTGAGGAAGAGCACCAGGAGACCGCAGCCTGTTCCCTTGTTGCTTGGGGAATGGGCGTGGCACAACTTCCTCTCAGGTATCCAGTGCTGTGTGGTGTTTCTTGATAAATAATCAGTCCTGTTAAGATTTTGCAAGTTTCGTGGTATGAATAGAGACCATTTGTATGTGGTTAGGAAAAGTCTCTTAAAAAGTTGTCTTTCCTGGGGGTTTGGGTCCCAGGAAACTATAAAGTAGTAATTTCACTTGAATTTTTCACAGATACGAACATTTAAAAGCAAATTAGGCTATTACCTCAACTTCCAATTTAGAGACAAACATTCTTTTTAAGTCAAGAGAGAGTTCTATTTGGTTCAGATAATATGGCTAACTCAATATTATTCGTTGTTTCTTTGGGTTGTGTTCTACCCCTGAATCCAATCATTCCAACACGCTTTATTCTGTGCTAAATGTCCATTGACTAACCAGTCAGTCTGGGCATTCAGATTAACCTTTTATCTTATTTCTTAATTTTTGTCTTTACTTTTATTTTTTAGAAGTTCATTCTTTTAGAGAGCTTTCCTGTTCCCCTCCTACCAAATCCATTGCACGCATAAAATTCTAGCAAATTAAATTTGTGCTAGCAAGGAGATAAAACAAATAAATGGCTTAAAAACATCACAATCAAGTATGATAATGGCAAAGTGTTACACTTTTAATAAATGATTAGGAATGGTTGTAACGCAAAGATTTATTTCACAGAACAAAAGCACTTAGGCAGGAGTTTATATTACTGCTATGCTTCAATGATGATAACATTGGGACTTCAACCTGCATAGCTACAATGATTAATTAACAGCCTTGTTCGGGATGACTGAGCACCATTATTGTTCTTAAATAGGAAAAGGCAGATAACCATTACTGATTATTCCTTAATTCCCAGTCTTACTTGTTAAAGACTAAAGAATGCCAAAGTAGGCTGTGCAATTTCCAAGCTGTTATGGGAAGCAGAAAATAATAGAATTTCTATACAATATATATAGGTGACACTTGGATTAGTTAAAAGATTCAATTGTGCAGTAAGATTTGTGTTAGGAGGCCTGAGTATAAAGTATTCATGTCAATACGATTTTACCATTTTTAAGGAGACATAATTTAGGATTCCAATATATGCTTCAAGCTGTATTTCTCTGTCCAATAAAACTACCCTGCCATGAAAATAAAAATAATAGGAAAAAAATAACTTCCTGATCAAAATGCAAATTCAGTCAATCTAATGAAAGCATTTTCCATAAGCATGAGCTTTGTTTACTTATGATTTTTAATTGTGTTTGGGGCATAAACAAATTATATCGTCTTTTGTCCTCTTTTTCTAAAAAGTCATACCACTGCACTTATTTTTCTGATGCAGATTTATGTGATCAAGTTCTACAAAGTTTAGAGGTATGTTCTTTCGGAGTGTTAGAAATGCTTCTACTAAATCTCCTCTGGAGATTTTCCTACCAATTTGAAGATGGAGAAGTGAATGCATTCGAGAATGTTTCTGAAGGAACGTCCTCTTTGGGATTCTGTAGCCGACGGGACATACCAGTTACAAACAATGTAATGCTGTTGATGGGCCCTGGGATTCCTCTGAGATGCCCTGAGTCAAGGACAGTGTAAGAGTGTGTCATCCTGTGGGCCAACAGACATTATGAGCAGCATCTGCTCTTTAAGACCGTCTGAATTCCTACAACAGTGTTGGCTTGGTAGTTGCAACAATCATCATTGAAAAGACTCCAAAGAGCAGAGTTTGGTTGTTTTATATAATATTTCAATGCTTAAAGTATTTAATTTTACTCTTGCTATTTTAGAAGAGCATATTCCTCCTCCTCCTCCTCCTCCTCCTCCTCTTCCCCCTCCTCCTCCTCCTCCTCCCCCTCCTCCTCCCCATCCTCCTTTTTCTTCTTCTTCTTCCTCTTATCAATGCTTACAGGATAAAGCAGAAGAGCCTGGGAGCAATTCATTCTGTGATGTAGCACAGCCACTAATGAAAAAGGCAAGACTGAGAGGTAGGCCACCTCCTTACAGTCTAAGATAAAGGATGTACTTTTCTTCTATGACATGTAGTCCAGGGAAGGGATGTGATTATTTATTCAAAAGTCATACCCATTCTAGTTCTAAAAAGCATCAGAAACTGTTAGTAAATTATGAATATTAAATAGGAACATGAGTTGTAAAAATAGCAGGGACTTCAAACTAACTCAAGGAGTTTTCGGAGGGACAGTTAATTCAAGTGCACTCATACAATGGATTTTATGCCAGCATTCTGAGACGTAGAAGTGCCTATTCCATAGGATAAAAATCTCAAATCACCTGATGAGATTGAATGTAGGAACTTGTTTATGTACAATATTAGTGTGTCTATATTACTGTTTCCATATACATTCATTAAAAGAAGGGTTTTTTATAGCATTTTCTTTTAAAAGGAAATAAAGAAAAAGAAAAAATAACAACACAGTAGCCACTTCTATGAGAAGCATCTATCATACAGAATAAAAGTAAAAATGAGGCTACTTTTTCATAAGAAGCCTAGTGCAATGCCCTTCCTCCTCTTACCCTCCCTGCACCCATAACTTCCTCTGATTAAGTACTTAATTTTTAGTGCATTTCCCACATCTCCAAAATCAAAACTTTCTATAAACCCAGAACTCTGCAGTCGGAGGGTTCTGACTAGCACAAGGCCCAAGCTGAAATAAATCTTTGGGGCTTTGACCTTTCTCGGCCTGGTCTGACTCCTAGTCAAAGCTTTCCTAATAATGCTGTGGGCATTACCAGTAATACCCAAATCTGGCCACGGTTCAGAGTCACCCATACAGGCTTCTGGGAGCCGCTGATGGATCGGAGGAGTACTTTAGTAATTTAATTTTCCGGTTGAAAGGACATTTTGAACTGAAGTGTTTTGATCTTTTTTGGATGCATCTTAGAAATCATTGACTTTTAGTTTTCTGAGAAACTTCAGGTTATCCCTTTCAGTCACTTAATTTGACAAATATTAAGACTGAGGTTCAGAGCAGTTAAGTGAGATTTGCAAGGTCACAAAACAAGTCATGGAAAATCATGTTACATATATGTCCAAGAAAGGAGGGGCGTAAACCTTTTTAAACATTTTTAGACGTTTTTAAACATTTCTGTATATTACTACAACAATATATTAGGACATTCTCTCGACTTGTTAGCTACAATCTAGTGAGTAGCATTAATAGCATCCAATCATTTCTCTTTTCCATCATTGAATTGAATAAAAAATGATATATTTGTTCCCATATACCTGAGAAGAGCTCATCTGCCAAATCTCAGGTAGTTTTGCCAAATGCTGAGCTGATAGGTAAAGACCAACCAAAATAACTACGCTCTGGGAAACTATACTCATCAATGCAACTTTTCTCTCTATCAGATTCCTACTTCTTTGTAGACTTTAATGAACCCGCACCTCCCTAGCCCTTTAGGGTTCTATGGATACCAAAACTGCTGCAATTATTGCATATGAGCACCTGCTCTGTGCACGGGCCTGTGTTGGGTGCTGTGTGAGATGCCAGGAGGCCACAGCAATGTTCCCTGCTCCTCAGAGGGTGTAAGAATGAGGAGGTTCAGACTCAGGGATTAAGAAAGGCACTTCTCACCAGGCTGGCGTGACTCAGTGGTTGAGTGTTGACCCTTGAAACAGAAGGTCATGGTTTGATTCCCAGACAGGGCACATGCCGGTTGCTGACTTGATCCCCAGTAGTGGGCATGCAGGAGGCAGCCACTCAATGAGATCAATGATTCTTTCTCATCATTAATGTTTCTATCTTTCTTTCCCTCTTCCTTCCTCTCTGAACTCAACAAAAATATATTTTAAAAAAGAAAGCACACTTCTCCTTCTTCTCTCATACTGCATGATGTCTCCTTTCGTGACCTGTGTTCTTTCCCTGTCAAGAGGAGGGGCTTCCAGAGGCAACGTTTAATGAGCTTTGACTCTGAACACTGGTCCAAACGTGTACAATCCAGTTTAACAGCACTGGTGCTGTCTGCATTTTTCCCCAAGAGCCACTGATGGATGTGAGCCAGCTTGAGTGTTTGAGTGGGGACAAACTTGATATATTAATATTCACACAATTTACTTTGCCTTTTCAGTATGTCAATTTAGAGTATTTGAATCAATCATCAGAGTTTTCACAGAAAGGACAATTGTAAGGAAAATTAGATACTTATACTGTCATGAAAAAAAGTGATGTTTCAGTTGCATTTTAAAACTGAACATACATGGAATTCTGTCCAGTTTCAGTGTAGAAAGTCACTTTGCAAAACCCTACAGTAATTAAAGGGGGATACTCCACAGAAGATGGATTATCCAGGAGTCAAGCAACTAGAAAAATTCACCTGCCAGTAATGGCCTCGGTCTCATTTTTTCCTTTGCATCACCCATGTATAAATCACAGCATTCTAATCAGTGGGGAACAATGAGCAATCCTGCCCGGTGTGTAGTGGTGATGGGATGAGCAGGTCTGAATGAATAATCAGTGATGTCACCAAAACCTACAGGGCATGACACAGACCGAGTGGCTAGATCCCAAGGGGCTGATTGCAGAGTCTTTCCTGTGGTCTGAGGATGCTCAGGCTGCTTCTTGTCCGTTTCTATGTGTGAGCACATCAAGGCACTTAATGTGTTAACTTACATGTAAATACACTATGTCATATATAAATATATATAAATTTATTTCAGAGAGGAAAGGAGAGGGAGAGAGAGAAATATCAATGATGAGAGAGAATCATTGATCAGCTGCCTCCTGCATGCTCCCTATTAGGGATCGAGCCCACGACCCAGGCATGTGGCCTGACATGGAATGGAACCATGACCTCCTGGTTCATAGGTCAAAGTTCAACCACTGAGCAACACTAGCCAGGCATTATCTTCTATTTTTTAATCCAGAAAGTGGAAAAGGAAGAGAGACAAACAAGATAAATCCCTTAAAAATATGATTCTAGATTAAATCATTTTATTATAATGCTCTTTTGGTGTTAAAAACTCTGGGAATAGTATTGCTCAGTAAGCCAAGTAAGAGAAAACAGTCTGTGTTCCCAACATCCACAGTGGGTGATTCTTGCTCTGACCTTACTCTTATAAGGGCCCGACTGGTGGTATATGTCCAGTGTTTTCCTATAGACTCCAGCCTCTTGCTGAACTTCAGAATCTTTCTAGATTCAGCAAATCAAATTTTCTGCTTCCCCCATACTCAAAACCCTTCTTTATTTTTGCTTCTCAGTTAATGACTTCAAATTATTTTCTAGCACTGTCCTAGAACCCGGTTAGGAATGATTTAAAGTATTCGCAGTCACTTACCTGTCTTCCTTGCTATATTGGGATGGATTCTGATCCCAGGTGTAGCTAATTGGGCAAGAATACCATGACAAAATAGTGGAGTCTGTCCTGGGAATGAGAGCGCGAGCAGGTGTGCCTATATTACATATGTTTCAACCCTGAGCATTTCTAATGCTATATTTTTAGTGTCAAGCTATTTCCTTCTTAAATTACTACAGTTAGACTCAGAAAGAGCATATATCTTGCCCCACCAGCAGGGCTCAGCAGTTGAGTGTTAACCTATGAACCAGGAGGTCAAGGTTCGATTCCTGGGCAGAGCACATGCCCGGGTTACAGGCACCATCCCCAGGGTAGGAGGCAGCTGATCAATGATTATTTCTCATCATTGATGTTTCTATCTCTCTCTCCCTCTTCATTCCCCTCTGAAATCAATAAAAACATAAAATAAAAGAGCATGTATCTTGGACAATGTATGGAGTATATAAGTATTGAGTTCCATACATATGGCTTTTCAACAGGAAACATTTCCAGGTAGAAACAGTGTTTTTATATTCTAACATGGATCATTTAGCTCTACTCTTCCATTTATGCACACCACAAAACAAAGCATAAACGTAATTAGAAATTCTAATAAGAACATGTTAAAAACCATTTCCTTAATTTGAAATCAGAGATAGTGAGGGGCGAGTGGGAAGGAAAGGTGATAGGAATGGGCCAAGGGGAAGCATTTTAAAATACAGCTTCCTGCAAACTGGCCAGAGGCAGAGACTGGAATGCGGAGATGGTTCCTCCGAGGTCAGGGCTCTCCCTCTGCCTGGGACTTGGACTTTTGTGGCTGCTCAGTTACGAGCCAGCAGCACCATCTAGAGGCGCGCAGCCATCCTTCACAGAAAAGAAACAAAAGAGTCTGTCTATCCATCTATAGAAGGTGAGCAATGGCAAGGCCCCTGCTACCCTGATGTATTCATAGATCCGTGGCCTCTTACAGAAAGCCTGCGAAGGGATTGCTTCCCATCCCCACCGAGCAATGGCTGCAGTTTATCTGGGGGAGTAGTCAAGACTCGCTTCAGGAGCTGAGATTTACCTGCACAACTTCCACAGACTTTCAAATCAGTTAATCCATTCCATGCATTTTACTGGACACCTGCCCTGCCTCGGGCTTTGTGCTAGGCACTAGGGGCACGGACCAGAATCTATTATATTATTGACTGTCCCTCTGCACTCCTCACCTACATATTCAAACCTCACCACATAGATAAGTCTTCTGTCTTAGCCTTTTAAACAGTTTCTGAGCAGTAAAAGTAGAAATATTTCAAAGCAGCCATTACATTGCAAAATTACTAGTTCCCTGTAAAACCATTGGAATGTTTTCAGTGGAATCATAGACTGAAATCAGTTTAGGTGACAGAAGATCTGATAGTCCTAGCGTAGTCATTATCAAACTTTGGTGTCAGTGAGAAATACCTGGTAGACTTTTTATTAAAATGCAGTTTCAGGCTCCAACCACAAATCAATCTTATACTATACACATGTGCCCGGGCTGATGCATTATATATGAATATGTTTATCTGGTTTTCATGATAAAGGCGAGCAACAAATCGGAATTGCAAAGGGAAATGTTCTAATTTTGATTTGCAGGGGAGCTACCCCAGAGTCTTAAGCCAAGGTGTCTTTTTCAAGTTTTTCCTCATTAACTACCTCTATTGTTCAGAATAAATAATATTTAATGACCACACCAATACCACAGTCTAGTAGTGAGGAGTGTTTAACTTAGCAATCCCTTCTCTTTCCATCAAATGAATTAGCTCTACTTGGCACAACTTGGTCATGGCTGCATAGTTCATTAGAATAATTTTGAGAATCATTATGTTAAAACACAGACCCCGAAGTTCACTAGCATCCACATTTTGATCTAGGTCTTATTTACAAACAAACATGCCATGTAAGAATCTATGTGTGGTGAGCCCCTTGTTAGATTTAACTGGGAATTCATTATAGTAACAAACTCACAGTGATGAGGCTGAGTGGGTGCAAGGAAGCTGAAAATTAGAAACTTGAGTGGATTTCAATACCTAATTCCACACCAAACACAGGCAAATTAGGACTGAAAAAAACCTCTTCTAAGTTGAAGACAATTTAGTTTTTAGTCTTTCTCATTTTAGCAGCTGCTATTTGGAACGATGCCCAAGTGTAAACCTGCTATTGAGTATCAAAGATGCATATGGCAGCTTCATGTAGAATACATTTTAATTTATGAGCTAAAAGCAACAAAAAGGTAATGATGAATTAAGTAATTATCAATCCCTAGTCTAGAAGATGATAAAGTTATTACAATATTATATATGAAAAGTTTGTCATAAAATTGGAAAACACTAAACTGGAAAAACACAGACAAGATATAAGAGTATCTTCATTTTAAAAGAATAAAACATAAAAATACACAAATATTTAAAAATATAAAAATATAAATATAAAAATATAAAAATAATTCATAAAGTGTTGAAAATGTAGCAATGCCTACCTAGAGATCATTTGATGAGTGATTTTACTTTCCTTCTACAATTTCCCCAAATTTTATGTAACATTTATGTACTTATG
Source organism: Myotis lucifugus (assembly GCF_000147115.1). Classification (NCBI taxonomy): domain Eukaryota; kingdom Metazoa; phylum Chordata; class Mammalia; order Chiroptera; family Vespertilionidae; genus Myotis; species Myotis lucifugus. Next base: position 1,526,188 of record NW_005871227.1, on the reverse strand, counting down.
TTCGACCATCCTCTTCATAGCTGCTTTTCTGGAACATTCATTAGCCAATGACCAGGCTGTTTCTTAAAACATTAATTCTCATCTTGGACTGATGAATGAACATGCTTAGGTTCATTGTTCTTAGAGCACATTTAGGAGTTGGTGGAGTAAACATGGGGATGATGCATCAGATTTCACAGTGTGACAGGGAACACAGGTGTAAGGAAACGGAAACACAGGTGAAGTGCTGGGCCTAGAGAAGATCATGTGTCAGTCAATGAAGGTTATATCCCTTGTTCATTGGGCCCAGTGTGTAATCAGGGTTCAGCCTATGTTTTCCATAAGCAGGTGAGAGCAGACATTAAATAAAAGTAGCTCCACCATATTTCAGATTCTGACTCATGGGGGACATCTGGCATTATTCTTGCTTCTTTATTTTGTTTTCTGCACCCTTCTTAAGGTAACTTGTTGTCCTGGCTATATTAATGAGACTACTTGAGATTCTTTTCCCCTCTAAGTTTGGAATGATAGCATGTAAAAAAATTAATGTTTTTATTGATTTCAGAGAGAGAGAGAGAGAGAGAGAGAGAGAGAAACATCAATGATTAGAGAGAATCATTGATAGTCTGCACGCCCCACACTGGGGATCAAGCCAGCAAACTAGGCATGTCCCCTGACCAGGAATAGAACCAAGACCTCCTGGTTCATGGTTTGATGATCAACCACCATACCACACCGGCCATGCTGATGGCACATGTTTAGGAAGGATCTTTCAGAATATCACAAAATAAGAAAAGAGATGCATATCAATGAAAGTGGAAAATGGAGCGATATAGTTTAGGTACTTTGTTAGTGGAGATTCAGAATACTTGAAATAATATTGCATTTATCTTTTATTTCCATCCTCATAGAAATCTTATAAGGAATACAGGGAGTGCCCACTTTACCCATGGGGAAACTGTTTCCAGTTAATGTCCAAAGGGCTCACAGACTGGCCATGGTGGTGACGATGCTTCCTTAGTAGCAGTCCTGGTCATAGTCACAAAGAGTAGTGATGATAACCAGAAATGAGTGCTAACTGTGTGCTGAGCCCTCCTCTGACTGATTAATATGCATTAACTCATTTAATACTGCAATTCTATAGGTGAGGTGCTATTATTATTCCCATTGTGCCAAGAACTACACTACAGCACAGAAAGCTTGAGTGAGTTACTCAAGGCTGCCTAGCGAAAAAGCAATGAACCCAGGATTCAGACCAGACATTCTGATCCTAGAACTTCTGCTATATGATGTTCCAGAAAGGACCAGGTTAGAATAAAACTGGAATCTAAGACTCAATGGAATGTCAAGGTGAAATAAATCTACAAGAAAGACAGCTTAATGGATAAGAGTGTGCATTCCACAGTCATACAACACAGGTTTGAAATGAAGGGGCTGCTGGTGATTATGGACAAATGGGAATTAAGTTTCCTCATCTGTAAAGTGGCGATAATAATAGCACCTACTGTGTAAGGTTGATGTAAATATTAGGTAATAGGATCCAGAGTAAGGGCTGATATAAATTAAATGATCAATCTATTTCAGCAAATATCATGATAAGCTTAACACAGATAAATCTAAGGCTAAGAGAAAATGTGGTATTGTGGGTTTTTTTCTCCTTATCCTTATGAAAGCATATAGAGAATGGTTAAGTATAAAATAAAATTTATTAGCCCTAGGCGGTTTATCTCAGTGGATAGAGCATTGGCCTGTGGACTGAAGGGACCCAGGTTCGATTCTGGTCAAGGGAACATGCCCAGGTTGCGGGCTTGATCCCCAGTACGGGGCATGCAAGAGGCAGCCGATCAATAATTCTCCCTCATCATTGATATTTCTATCTCTCTCTTCCTCTCTGAAATGAATAAAAATATATTTACAAATAAATAAATAAAATTTATTGAGTGTTAAATTATTTTAATGGGAGAAGAGACTACTGTAGAAATGGCTGCAGAATGTCTTGTCATTGTCAAAGAATTCTCAATGCAGACTGGACGTAGAGCCATGGAGACAAGCAGCTTCATTCCTGACTGTGTATCAGAGAAGTCTAGTAGGTTTGGGACCCTGTGGCATTGTCCTAGGACCTTCTGTATTTCCCCTGTCATTGTAATTATTCCCCTTTATTGTAATTGTTTCCTTTTCATCTCCCTCACCAAAGAGGACAGTAAGATACTAGTATATTGCCTGGAAGCAAACAGATCCTTCAAAATAATTTACCAAATATATGAAAGACACACAGGCCCATGGATTAGTGCAACCCGGAATGAGAACCATTGAGATTTTCAGATGACTATATCACATTAGGAGCCACTGGAGCACATGGAGAGACTGCCTCAAAGACCTCCCAGAGAAAGCGACTCTCAGTGGAATTTTTGAAAGAAAGAGAAAAAAGGCTGGGAAGATTTTGCAGTCAGAGAAGAAAACATGTAACTCTGTGGAGAATGGATGAACAAGAGTCTGCAGCCTGCCTACCTGTCTGGGTGGCTCTAGTGAGGGGTCCACAATGGAAAAGCACCCAGAGGCAGGATACATACGCAGCCCAGAGGGAGTGCAGGTACAAGTCAGACCATGAAGAACCAAAGAGAATCTATACTGACAGAAGAGGAGCTTCCCACTGTGGGTAGCTCACTGAAAAGCCCACCCTGAGTCTTACCCTCACAGATGTTGGCTGGGTACCCAGAGAGGTCGCTTATTTTTTTTAAAGTTGATTCTGATTCAATGGTCATGTTTGAAAGGCACTGCCTGATGAGAATTATTAAAAAGCAATTATTAAGCCCTGGCAGGTTTGGCTCAGTGGATTGAGTGTCGGCCCTCATACTGAAGGGTCTCAGGTTCGATTCCTGTCAAGGGCATGCATCTCAGTTGCAGATTCGATCCCGGGCCCTGGTTGGAGTACATGCGGAAGGCAATAGTTGATGTGTCTCTCTCACATCCATGTTTCTCCCTGTCTCTCCTCTCCCTTCCACTCTCTCTAAAAATCAATGGAAAAATACACTTGGGTGAGGATTAACAACAACCACAAAGTAATTATTAATATTCGCTGATTATACCTTCTTTGATTATTTTGAAAATATGGTCTCTCCTAGCACATGCCCATAATGAATCCTTGTGTGAACCCAGTACAATTATATGTTTTAAAAATATTTTCTAAGTACTACATACCCTAGATTCCTTGTCCAGTTTCTTTCCACTTATATAATTCCTTCAGTATGAGTGATTCTTTTTCTTACTAAGTTTCCCCTAAGAAAACGCTTGACTCTTTTATGCTCCCTCTCTCACAGCCCTTTGACGTATCTGAGCTTTTAAGTTTCAATCGAACGGGGTTCAAATGCTATCTCTGCAAATGGCCTGACCTTGCCAATCACTCTCCCTCCTTCTGGATACCATGGGGCACCTTCTCACACCGCTGCACCGTCTGCCTTTGACAATCTCACCAGGGGTTTTCTCTGGACTTTGTTCCCCCTCCCAGAAAGTTCCTGGTCCTGCACTTCTTGCATTTCCTGGGTGAAAAGCACTCCGTGCGACCTGACAATATTCAGAATGAAATGATCTCCACGTGCAGAGGCGCACCGAGGGCATGGCATTGAAATGAATACAGATGGTGGAGGCGACGCTTCAAAGATAGAGTCCAGGTTGGCATGCCTCCTAGACAATGTAGAGTCCCAAATCAAAACAAGGTCAAAAACCCACATTTCTATTTTGGGAGCGGTAACTATTCTGAACGGGCATAGTATATAATCATACGTGGCTTTTTTAAGAAATTGGATTTTTATTTGGGGGTACCTATGAAGAAAGTTTTTTGGTTGGTTGGTTTTAAATGTATTTTTAGTGATTTTTCGAGAGAGAGAGGAAGAGAGATAGAAACACTGATGAGAAACATCCATTGGCTGCCTCCTGCATGCCCCCTACTGGGGATCGAGCCCGCATCCCGGCATGTGCCCTGACTGGGAATCAAACCAGCCAAGGCTTAGTGCAGAGAATGATGCGCAACCACTGAACTACATCAGCCCGGCAAAACAGTTTTGTTTGTTTTTTTAACTTATACTTTTGTGCAAGGCAAATTATGTTTGTGTAGACTGTAGGATAGGGAAGAAGGTGGGAAGGGAGGGACTTAATAATACCTATCTCTGTTAACATTAGGACTCACTGGAATATAAGCTCCATGAAATATGGACATGACTTGTGTTCACTGCATTCACTCAACTTCCTGAATCAAAGCCTGAGAGTGGCCCTTAATAGGTGCATGTTGATTAAATGAATAACACAAATAATTAAAGCCAGATATATAAATTACCTCTTAACATGTTTGGTTTATATGAGGTCCTTCGATGGCAGCCATTGTATTTACTGTAACTAAAATTAGGACTAAAATACTGAAACTACTACATATAACCATTGCTTGGACTTGAACTACTTCTGCTGATGGCTACTCCTTTTTATGTTTAGAAATAAATACAAAGTAGTCCCCAGTAGCTTTGATATTTATGTTGAATGGGGTTAATAATCACATCTTCCTCGGCATGGAGTGGCAAGTAGAAGTATTTCCCGTGAATCTCTGAGTGCAACCTCTACCACAAAGTAAGCTGGGATTAGCCTTCCAAGAGTCCTGCATGGGCTGATACATGCTGCTTGCTTGCTAAATGGTTATTGGGATGAATGAGTCCCAATGACAAGATACGGATGCCCAGGGAAGAGAACCAGGACTCTGACTATGTACATTTCACCTCTGTTACCACCAGAGATGGTCTCCGTGGCACCATGCAATAGCACTAATGAGCCAACATCCTTGAGCCTCAGTTTCCTTAAATATAGCAAAACAAAGTTGGAGCAGAATCTTGCCACCCTCTCTTTCAGCAGGGAAATGTTCTGGGTCAAATATGCTTTGTAGACAAGACCTTAAATTCTGTAATATTATTTGAGGCACGTTTGGAGTATCTCCTAGTCTCCCAGTCGCCCTAAGGCTCTGTTTATGCAAGCAAATTGAAGAGGAGACGTGAGGCTCTTAGACAGCAGAATCTAGGAGAAGGGGACTCATTTAACCTGAGCTGTCTCCATCGATACCCTTCCTGTGGTAATCGCTCAACTCCTCATTTGACAATGTCGAGAGAGCCCGAGGAAGGTTTGAGGGCATATACAGATTGAGATAGTGAAAGCTGCAAAATACATGCTCACTGCAAACTGTTTGATGAGAGGGGATTATATGCTGGATGCTTTCCTGTCATGTAGTTTAATTTGCTTAACTCTACTTAACTGGCAGTCACATTTTGATTACACAATCAAAATGGAAGTTTTCAAGTAGAGCACCAAATTTATGTGTAGAACGCATGGAAGTGTAAAGCCGCTCCAAGTTCCATTTTTTTTTCTGTCATGTTGCATAAAAATGGAGAATGATTTTATGAATTAACAAAACCATAGGGAAAGAATTGGAATGAGAGGACCATTGTTTGAAGTAAGGTCTTCCACAGAGTGGTTTTGCTCTAGTCACCAATATATTCTTTTAAAAAAATATATATTTTTATTGATTTCAGAGAGGAATGGAGAGACATAGAAACATCAATGATGAGAGAATTATTGATTGGCTGCCTCCTGCATACCCCCTACTGGGGATCAAGCCCACAACCCGGGCATGTGGCCTTGACTGAAATTGAACCCAGGACCCTTCAGTCCACAGGCCAACACTCTATCCATTGAGCCAAACTGGCAAGGGCGTCACAAATATATTCTAATATTTCCCATGTCTCTCGAAACTCTCAAGGTATGTTGGTCTCCTTACAATTCCTGTTACACTGCTCTCCTTACCATCTGCAAGTCTTTTGTTATTGTTGTTGTTGTTAATCCTCACCAGAGGGTATTTTTCACATTGATTTTTAGAGATAGTGGAAGGGAGGGGTGAGACAGAGAGAAACCTTGATGTGAGAAACATTGATTGTTTGTCTCCCACATGCACCCCAACTGGAGCCAGGGGAGGAGCCTGCAAGTGAGGTATGTGCCCTTGACCAGAATCAAACCTATGGCCCTTCAGTCCATTGGCTGATGCTCTGACCACTGAGCAAGACCAGATAGAGTCCATATGCAAGTCTTTACCTTGGCTGCTCTCTCTGCTAGGACACCCCTCGAATCATCCCCCTTTTATATTACATTCTTGGTCTGGTCAATTTTGTTTTAACTTCTAGGGTTTAAGTAATTCCTCAAAATGGACTTTCTTTTGACCTTTGAATGTGCTCCAACAACTCCCCTATATTTCATTTCAATTTGGAATTATTTCCATAAAGAACATACCACAATTATAATTTATAATCAGATATTTACTCATAAATATTTCTTTACTTTCTCTCTCCTCTCATTAGATTAAAAATACCATGAACACAAGGATTTTTTCTGCTAAATTCCCAGCAAAGCTCAGGGCAGATACTCAGATATCTCTGGTTCCTGATGCACTGGTGTCATGTTATATGCAAGGCCCAGAGAGTTGGGTAAGGGATCAAGACATTCTTTGAAAGCATGACGGGACATCCCTCCTCTGAACCCATCTTCCTATCTAAGGGAGATGCTGAAGGAAATGATTCCTCATATTCTATTACACAGAGGCTAAAGAAGCATTAACTCCTGATTTGTGAACAACTATTTTTGGTTTGAAATAGATTACCTTCCTTCATTATCGCCCATGTACAATCTGTTCATGTCCCTAATTCACTAACACCAACATAATCTATTCCTTTCCTTTGAAATTTCAAACATGCATAGAAGCGTATTAGAAGAGATTCTAAATTGAACATTCGGAAACGTGTTTCTGAAATCCGACTCTGCCCCCAAATGCCTCTCCAGATCAGGTAAGTCACAGGTGAAATGTGCTCCAGTCGAAGTGATGACAAAGACACTGTTTCTTACTCTAATTCTCCCAGGTTTCAAATTGTTTTGTAACTGGAGCAACCAGGCAGGAGGGAGAGGGGGCACGTGTGGCCGCAGCGGGTTCTTGCCGATGGTGACAGGACCTTGGGAGATGTCAGAGGTAACAGACCTATTGCTAATGAGAGGTTGCTGGGGGCAGTGCCTCGTCTCCTGGGACGAGGACTGAGGTTGAATCTGAGCACGGACAGTATCTGAATTTGCTCCATTGCAGGGTGCACGGGAGTGGGATGCTTCCCAACCTTCTGCACGTGTGTTCTCTTTGTGAGATGAAAATGCTTGCTGGTCTATCACGTTCATGCTTATTTAATCAGGGTCTCCTTAGACATCTTAACAACGACAGGTAAATCACACCCTAAACTAATGCGACAGCAAAGACAAATTATACTTTCCTGAATATTCAAAGCTTTTTTTTTTCTGATGAGGCAAGTTACAGGAGAAAATGCAGATTTGTTTATTCTTGAAAGATATCAACATGGCAGTTTATGCAAATGATGTGAATAAGGTTTCCAGATGTAAAACCACAGGATTTTATGATTCTAAATTTTCATGAAGAGAAGAGATCCTTTAAGCAAAATCCCTTTGGTTGATTTAGGTGTGATAAGACACACAGAGATTTACCAATGTTCATTCTAAATTTCATCCTAATATTTACATGCAGAAATAATTTGCTGTGATAACAAACAAAGACACAGAGTGAGTTAGTGTTAATGCCATTTCTTTCACTCTTGCTTTCCCTAAAATTCAAATACCAAGGAGAAAGAGACGCCTCAGAAGGCACCCAGAATTCAAATATATTTATGGGAGCATTAGTTTTATAAATAAGCAAATCCTTATCTCACCTCACAGAGTTGCCTTGAAATTCTCCCAATGGAAGAAAAAAAAAAAAAAGATGAGTTGCGAGGTGAACTTATAAACACAGAAAATACTGCAGGTTTGACAAAGGCTTGTCTCTGTTTCTTCATCTCAGTGTCCAACAAGCTGAATTGGGACTGGGATGCAAATCTTGGTGAGTAAATTAGAACAACAGTATACCGATGAGAAAGAGAGATGAGAGATGAGAGCGAGTCCTTTCTGGGGACCTGGGAGGTGCAAAGAATGCAATGGCGATTGTTGTGCTAATGTTTGCCCGAGGTGTCCTACAAGCCTGAGCAAAGTCAATTTCATCTCTTGAAGTTTATTCTTTAATTGACACAAAAGGCGAGTCCCTGGAATGAGAATTGGCTGCTACCTTAAGGGCTCTGAGCGCTTTCTCTTAATGTTTTATTGATGGGATTCTGCCGTGCCCAGCACTGGGACAGCATCAGGAGACTCATTAGTGCAACTTGCTCTCAGTTCCAAAGATCCTTTACCTATCCTCTTGGCTGGTTTAAAGGGCAGGAAAGAGGAAGAGAATGAATTGAGCAGTGGCTAAAGGTTGTTTTCCACAGGAAGTCATGAACCACTATCGGCATTCCCTTTATGTAACTAGTATTTTATTTCATTTTCTACTCTCACCTGTGGTTCCCCAAAAAGGAGCTCTTCTGCAAATTTAATATCTCTGCCTGACAGTTGTGTGTGTCCCCACCTCCCCCTTAAGCGATGGCCAGTGTACACCATGATTCCAATACGCTAAAGACTTACAACTTTCTTAATAATCTAGAATAGTCATGCTTGACAGGGCAGGGTTATAAAAATTAGGCTCTTGTTAATGTCATAACCTACACATTCAGTAGATATGTGTTCCTAACTTCCTTGGACAATCTTCAACCCATTAACATAGATACTTTTCGAGAAGGATAATTTATTGCTGAATCTAATGTTCTTTGCTCACTTTACTCACATAGGATTATTCCTACATATACAGTCCAAAATAAGAAAATAAAAGCCTTTCATCAGGTAATTTCCAGAATTTAACTTTTTAAAATGTCATGGGATAACATTGTAGATAAGTGCCAAGATATTCTTAAAAGCGCACTATGAAAAAGATATTGGGAGCTATAAAATGATACATACCGATGGATGAAAGTTCCAGAAGTGTTTGTCAATATATTCTCTCTAAGCAGGGTAGGTGGCTGGACAGCTTCATAGGGTAGTACTCTCTTAGCAAAATATGAACTGATGTACACTCACTATTTTTTAGTATTTGGCATTTATTAGCAAAAAACACACAAACAAACAAACAAAAATAAACAAAAACAAAGATAGAGAGTTAACTTGATAATTTATCCAAAGTATGTTGGACTGTTGGATCACTCTGTATGTAACTCTGGTGAGTATAGCTGTGTGTCTCAGTTCCTTACTGAGCAGTAAGGATAAACATTGCATGTTGCTCACTGTATGACTTTATTCAGTTTATATCCACAGAAAATAGTGATTAAGGGTGATCATTCTGACCATTCTGAATCCTTGTGTTTGCAATTCCCTTTAACAAGATTATGTATTTCATAATATATAGCTCTCTATATATTACATTGATAAATAATAAAATTAATTAAATTTTCATTAGTTGGCATATGATCCAGGTACTGTCATTTAATAATTATGAGGTATTAATGAAGTTCAAAGACAAAGACTATCTCTAGTCATGGTGAAATATTCCTAGGCACCTGGGCTACTTACATCAGGCTGTTTTCCTCTCATTAGTCTATGATGAAATGTATGAAGCATAGTAAGTTGACTTAAGATAGGCAATTCCTATCAGGGTATGCATTATGGACAGACTAATGATTCCCCAAGTGTGGCCATATCCCAGTACATGTAGGTATAGTACCTTTCATGGCAAGATATCTTTTTCAGATGAGATTAAGGTTACAGATCTTGAGTGGGAAATTTATCCTAATCATATGAGTTCTAAATTTAAAAAATGATGGAAGAAGAGAGAAATGGCCTGAGAAAGACTAGACTCCCGTTGGTGGCTTTGAAGATGGAGGAAGGGGCCATCAGCCAAGGAAAGCAACAACAGCCTTCATCTTCTGAGCGGAAAGAAAAGCTGGGATCTGGCTCCTACAACCCCAAGGAACTGATGATGCCAACAACCCAATAAGCAGGAAACAGATTCTCCCCTCGAGTCTCCAAGATAACACTTAGCTTGCTCACACCTTCATTTTAGCCTGATGACATTGGTATCTGACCTCAGAACTTATAGGACTGTTTTGTATAAATTTGTGTTGGTTTAATACAGTAAATTTGCAGCAGTGGAAAAATAATATAGTGTGTTATGTATTTTATTTGTCTTTTGCAATGTAGGCATTGCACAGTATTTTCTGAATATCCAATGATAAAGAATTTTGATAAAGTTCTACTGTAGAAGTATAGTCATGAAATATTGTCCACATATACAGGGTGAGACAAAAGTAGGGTTACAGTTGCTATATGGAAAATAACACAATAATTAAGGAATAATAATACAAGAAGAAACTCTGTGTTCCCTGTGCTCACAACCTATTATTGCCTCACCCCGTATATGAACTGGCCAAACTGACTCATAAAAGCATCAAGATATTCTCTGGAGCCCTGGCCAGTGTGGCTTAGTGGTTGAGCACCGAACCATGAACTAAGAGGTCACTGTTGGATTCCTGGTCAGGGCACATGTCTGGGTTGTGATCTTGATCCCCAGTAGGGGGCATGCAGGAGGCAGCCGATTGATGATTCTCTCTAATCATTGATGTTTCTATCTCTCTCTCCCTCTCCCTTCCTCTCTCTGAAATCAGTAAAAACATACTTAAAAAAAAGATATTCTTTGGAAAAAGGACACCAGTGAACAGTTCTAATCAGAGAAAGAATCCGATCAGATTTTCCTTTAAAAATCATTTTACATTGTGCAGATCTGCTGTCACTTTAATTGAATGATGAGAATCAGGATGGGTGACTTGAGCATTTATTTCATATCATACTTCAAATTAACAGTTGTTAATTTTCTGGTTAATCAGAGAAGATGATCTCTTCCTCCATCAAAGAAGCACAGTAAGTGTACAAGGTATTGTCAGACAAAAAAGCAGAATAGCATTCAATATTTCTTTAAGAAGGAAGTCATGTGTAATGGCTGGAGAGACATCAGGTTAAGATTAAATCTTTATATCATATTCAGATGGGTCTCCTGCTGTTCCAGAAATTAATTCGAGTTAATCATGATCTTTCCCCCTTTGTCATCCTTTTCTCTATCGCTGAATTAGTCCCTAGCACAGCAGCCTTACAAACTGGGAGGCCTGATTTTCGAGTTTGGCCTGAGGATAGGACGTCAAAAGCTGGCAGAAGACGGATGCTATGCAGAAGTGACAAATTTCGTTTCCTGGAGAAAGTTGCTGACTGCAATGTTCCAATTGGAGCAGCTTATCTCCCCCTCCAGATGTTGAAATAATGACAGATGCTCAGGGAAAGCTTGACAAGAGGAAGAAAAGAGCCTGCTGAAGAGGCCAACCTGTTTGGATGCAGGAAAATAAAAGTAACGCTTATTGAGATCAGTATTCTGATGAGGCTCGTATATACATAGTTACAGCCAAAAAAGTGGCATGGCTGTACGCAAATCCACTGTGGGAAATTAGAGGATTGTGTGCTGTTGGAAATGTGGCCAGCATGAAACTATAATTCTTTTCTTCACAGGGGCTAATAAATCATTATACCACTTTATTACATGTGAGAAACCTCTGGGTGCCTGTGTTGAATGACAGGACACCAGTTTATAATGACAATGTGTACGACTGCATTTCCCCCAGCTGTGGCAGATGGGTGAGTCTCCTATTGTGTGCACAATTTCTGACATTTAGTATTGAAAATGTGTTTTAAAATCATTAACCTATTTCCAGGCAGCCAAATGGGATGTATGAGTTACTCACTCAAGAAGTACAAAAGCAAATATTTGTTTAGCAAGTTGAGATTCTGTGCAGTTGCCCCCCAAATCACACGTAATTGATGTCAGTGATAGATTAAAGAATGAAGAGGCGATAGGTCAAAGAGTGAATGAAAAGATGAGAGATGAAGAGTTGTTTAACTTGTTCAGAATGCACATAATTATATAGTGTTTGAAATGTCAATAGTAATTTACCTCATTTGTGTGTGTGTGTGTGTGTGTGTGTGCTGCTTTAAGTGTGTGTACCTTTTTCTGGATTGTTCTATCTTTGTTTTTTTCTCTCTGGTTTTTCTTTAAAGGAGGTCATCAACCTCCTGTGAGAAAAACTCACTCTCACTGGAGAAAAACTACCCGGTTGTAAAATATGGTTGGCAAGATAAGAGAATGGTCTCTACAAACAGTTCACCTTTCCTGGGAGATTTCTTTGCATCTTACTTGGACTGCTGAAAGGCCATTTCACAGTATCCTTTGCAGTAACTTTTCATTCATGGCTGAAAAGCACTTGTTATTATGAAATTCTTTCTGTACTGACTTGAAATCTAACTCTTGACTGTGAACTCTGAACCAGACTCCTCAAGTGAATCACTACATGACTGCATGGGAAAGACGCGTTCCTGCCAGATTAATGAGCATGACAACGAGGGGCAGGGAGAACTCAAAAAGAGGGAGGAATGATGGAGGGGTGAGGGCATGTGCTTTCCAAACCGACTTGGGTTAGACAGTTCCAGAGTTTCCTAACTGTGCTCTGGGATGTGACACCTCTCAGATTCCACATCTAAATAAGCCACAGGGGAGGGAACATGCTCACATTACACGTGCTTACACACATCTCTGGTTTGAATGATTGACATAAACAAGCTAGAATCCCAGAATTTTGATGAGGGAATAGTAATAGCTACTAGTGTTTGGCCACACATGATATTTTTTCTCAAATCCTTAATTTGGCATCTAGGAAAAATACAATCATTTCAATTTTCTGAAGATCTATGTGAAGTGAGTTACTGAGATGAAAAAATAACTCCGTTTTTACTAGTAAATGTCCTGATGCAAGAACATGCTTATGTATTCTCTTTGCTGTCCACTATCTGTATAATTGCAGAGAAGATAAAATATGGGTTATAGAGACTTATGCAATAAAAACCTACAGTTCCTTTAGAGATATTTCTGTTTCACAATCTGCATTCCAAAATCATTTGGTCAATTATGAAATAAACCACATTTCCAATCTGTACTATGTATAGCAATATACTTATTTCGGTATAATTGGATATCCTTTGACCAAAATTCATGTTTTGTTTTGTTTTCAGTGAAAAATACAGAGCATCAAACTTACCACCTTAACCATTGTAAGTGTACAGTACATTATTAATTATATGCACATTATTGTGCAACAGCTCTCTAGAACTTTAATCTCTTGTAAAACTAAAACTCTATACCCACTGAATATCAATTCTCCATCTTTCCATCTCTCTCACTTAGTATTTCCTAATCTGTATTGAATTCCCATTTGAATTATCCACTTTTTTCATGAAGTTAAACTTTATTATAAGACACATGATAATGTTAAAGGAAATATATTACAATTGTATTCAGGTAATAATATGGCACTATCTGATATTCCTTTACAGTAATTAGAAATACCACAGGGCATGACAGAGAAGTTTTGAAGGCTCAACTTGCATAAGAAGATGAGATATCTGACATGCCAAGTACTCTGATCTGACAATCTGGGCACATAAATGTAAAATGACTACCTGTGCTTCTTTTAAAAGCAATTGCAAACTGGGATTGAAATTTTGGAATATTTTATGTTGACAGATCAAGGGTAGAATATTTGGAATATGATATCTTACAGAAATTTCAGGCTCTACGAAATATCTAAAAATAATGACATAAAATAAATCCAAAAAACAATCTCAATAGTAGCTATAATCCTATATAATAAAAAGCTAATATGCAAATGGTCATCACACCCTCGCACCGGGGCCGGTGGACCTGAAGCCATGCCCCCTGCCACAGCGCCGGGCCAGGGAACCTGAGGTTGCGCTGAGGGACCTGAGGCTATGCCCCCCACCACGGCATCGGGCCAGGGGACCTGAGGCTGCACTGGGGGACCTGAGGCTATGCCCCCCGTCCTGCAGGGTTTGATGGCGGTGGGGCCAGCCGGGTCTGGGTCTTGCAAGATTTTGAGGCGTATGCGGGTGGGTGGGGACTTGACTCTGGGTCCTGCGGCGCACCCCAGACTCTGACAGAAGGGAGATTTTCATGTACATTTTACTAATTTTCTTTCATCTCTGACACTTCTATTAGAGAGAAAGGGCAAATAGCAATATTAAAATATGTCCTCTAATTCCCTTTTAATGTGCACAAATTTCATGCACTGGGCCACTAGTAATATATAAAAATGTACTACATCAGTAACTATTACACATGCATTACTTGCAACATATCTTTTAAGCTGAACCACAACCCAATATGATTGATAGTGTTATTCCTCTCATTTTGCAGAGGAGAGTTCAAATGTATAAAATATGCCTGTGGTTACAAGTATGGCTAGAGGGAATGAGCAGATTTGAACCCAGGGACTTGGACAGATTCCGTGTTCTTCACCACTGCACAATCTCAACTCCTCCTTTGCTCACCTGCTTTAACGACCCAAATATAAAATGTACTGCATCAACATATAAATATGTAAGTAAAAATTGGTAATGGTAAAAAGTCTGAGATTAAGAGTACTTAATTAACATGTTCTTGGAAATTGATGGTTTATGTCTATTTTGTGCAAATATTTAATATATAGAAGCAGATAATACCTCTTGTTTGGAAAGGAGGATTTTATTTTTCTTAGAATCCTGGTTTGGGATAATTTGTCTTTTTTTTTATAATGAGGTGAATGGCCAGATTCACCAAATTGTGTTTCATGAGACCTAATTAAAACCAGGTGAGAGGCAAGCATGCACCACCAAGTTGTTCTTAAGAAAATGGAAATCAAGTGGGACTAATTAGAGAGAGGGATAGCCTTCATTAGGTTCCTTGGAGACTGCAATATATGATGGTTAACTTTTCTGGATATCCAAGAAAGGATAAAATGTGGAGTTCATCTTTAGTCACTAAAATGTTTCAAATGTAGGAGTGAACAAAATGTGAATTTGTTACTTATCTCTGATATGTACTACCTGTGGGAGCTCAGAAAAGTGACATGAGTTGACTTTTTCTATTTACAAAGCACAGCATTTATATGGAAATATGTGTATGGTCAAAGAGTTCTATGCATCAGTTCCAGACTTATGCCTTGGAGAGCTCCCTGATATCAGAGTGCTCATTGGAGGAGAAAGATAAGTAGCGAAATAATTCTTAAAAAGTCACCACAGCAAATAGGCATATTTTGCAAAAAATATTAATGTTGGGAAATGTGTATGCATGTTCATTAAAGTTCACATCAAAGGACTGGGAAATAGCAAGATCAAGCTTTCTGGTTTAGGTGAGTGACAATGGCCCTGAACTTCATGTGAGAAGTCCCAATACAAAGTCACCCACGTGTATATTGACATTTCTCTCCCCAGTGAGCGGCACCAGCCAGCATGAGGTCAGGGTGCTTATCATCCAGTGTCAGAAGATGATTTCACATCCAGGGAGGCCGAATTCAATAGCCACAGACTTGCTGTAGGAATCTGAGAGAGTCACACAACCTCACTTGATCTCAGTTTCTTCATCTTTAAATTCAAAGAATTGGTGCAACTGAATATAATCCTATATAATAAAAGGCTAATATGCAAATTGTCCCCTCACCTGGGAGTTCAACCAAGGGGTAGGGCCGGCCTGCCAACAGCCTACAGCCCCTTCCCCCAGCCAGCCCAGCCTGATTGGCCCCAATTGGCCCACGTATGCAAATTAACCCACCATATCTGTTAGGTTAATTTGCATACTCGCCCCTGATTGGCTGGTGGGTGTTGCAAAGGTACAGTCGATTTGCATCTTTCTCTTTTATTAGTGTAGATACGCCATACAGTTTTCTCCAGCCAAATAAACTTCCTATGATGAAAGAGTTAAGAGATACAAACATTGACTTTACCCAATCTTTCCCTGACTGCTTAGTGACTTCATTCTTAAGCTTTGGGCAGATTTACCCTTGCTAAGATGACCTGGGAGATTCTACACTGCAGAAGACAGTGATAATTTAAGTATGATTACTTGGGTCTTCTAAAGGGAAGGAGTTCTAGTCTATTTCACAATCATCAGCTTCTTCTGGGAGACAATGAGCAACATGAATCATCTTTGTCCTTAGTGGAAGTTATTTTGCCTGTTAAAAATGAGCATATGCATCTTAGCCTCATGTTCTTATTTAGAATATTAGGAGGTGTTGAATCAGCCTTATGGGGGGAGGGAGGGGCAGGAAGCTGAAGAGCTAATGGGCAGGCTTTTTAATACAGTGCCTGCATGCACAGACATGTCTTTTGGCATCCAAATGCTTCTTTCATTTATTCAATGATGCTTGAAATTCTATAAATCCATAACTAGTAATAAGACATAAAACTGAATATAGCCTTGGCAGAGAGGATATGGACTATAAGTTCCTTCTTTTCTTCCTCCTTTCCTCCCTTGCTTTCTTTATTATTCCTACACACACTGTAAATTCAAGGAAGTGAGGGATGGGGTAGGAATTTGCATTGTATTCCCAGCAGGTCACAGAGAGCCTTGCTCAGTAAATCACTATAGGTGAGTGAGAAAGTGAATGGTTTGCAGGACTGTACAAAGTGTCCATGTCACAGTAACGGATCCTGAGAAATTAAACTGACTGAAACAGATCTAGCTCCATTATTATGCGGTATAGTGAAGGAGACGAATATTCAACAAATAATTATGCAGGTGAAGGTCACAAAAGAGAATAAATAAAATATGTACCCACTGAGTTATCATTTATAACACTGCTGCCCATTAAACTCTGTAAGAAAGTTATAAGAAAAATACCAAAGTATAGGACTGTTAGCATAGGTAGCAAGATATTAATAAAAGACAAGGGAGCAAAACTGGCTAAGCTTATTTAGGTCTGAAGCTACAGTTTCACACACTCCAGGGGACAGCCCCACACTCCACCCTTGAGACTTAATCCCCCAAACCAGCAGGAAGGCTCTGTTATGGAGAAGGATCTGTTACAGGCCATTAGCCAGGATTACCACGGGAGAGATGAAACAATAAAGGGGAAATTCCTCTGCTGGGCACAAGCCCATTAGGACTCAAGTTGATGCCAGGGGAGGTATGCAGTAGGATCCAAGATAGAGACCATAAGGGGGAGGTGTCTAATCTGGGGGGAAGATTGGATTGGTCAAGGGGAGGGCCCAGCACAAGACCAGGAAGGACTGGGAAAAAGATTGGTCAGCTTGAAAGCCCACAATAATAAAATCAAAGCCTAAAGGCCTCTTGGTAACCCTTGCTCTGCCATGGGCTCATCCATTCTTTGGGCGTTCTCTCCCTGGTAGCAGTCATTCAGGCCCCAGGGTGGCCCCAGCACAGGCCTGGGATACAGCGGCACAGGGCCCGCAGGAGTGCAGGCAGGAGCCAAGGCTAACCTAGAGACTGAACGGGACTAAGTTTGGCATGGGCTGAACGAATGGCACAACATTTCTGGACCCTGACCTTCTGGGCTTGATGAAGACAAGGCTGGACTTCTACACTAGATGGGTGGAGCTAAGACAGCAGGAACCTGGGGCAGACTTTTATTTCTACCCCAATGAATCTTATCACTAAGCCTCTTCCTCCTATAGGAGGGTCCCTGGAAATGCATTTCTTGTGACTCTGTGGAGGGACCCCATTTCCACTGGCAACAAATTGATTCGGGAAAGTCTGTCTTTGTATTTTTCAACATCATAAGTGTGGCTTACAAACAGTTTACTATGCCATTGGGTATAGGGAAAGAAATTAAAATTGAATATTCAATGTGATTTGTGGAAGGACAGCTCAGATGTGGATCTTATAGTGGAACTGTTCTTATGAAATAATATCGACCCTCCAATATATACCATTTGGTCTTTTTTTAACATACTTTTCTTCAGCACTTTTCCAATAGTCACAACAGGAGAATATATACTACGTAATTACTATGGGTGATTTAATACGGTAGCTAGAACCAGAGCTCTGTTGGCACCTGATTTATAACTTAAGGAGCCACTGAAATTTTAGCAACCAGGAAGCTCACACGTTATGAGCAACAGTAACTAAGGAAAGTCTAGGGGATACGTGGGTGGTAGGATGCTGTATCCTCACATAATAAAGCGAGTTATTAGATTTTCTAATATAAGTAGTAATCCCCAAAGAAATGTCCATATATTGCTAACTTCATGAGTCACCCTAAAGACCCACTTCTATTTAGAGCCCTGAATCTCTTGGATTAGAAGATTTGCATTTAAATGGTCTATTTCCCCTTTGCAGCCACAGGTTTCTGCATAGGATAAGACTCCTCTTTCTTTGTGCAGCACAAACAGAGAGTTCCTAATAAATCCCACCATTGTGATGATCCCAGAGTTTATCAAAGGAATATTAAGCTATTCTAACAGACCCATTTGAAAAAAGGTTTTCCTGTATCTCCTTTTGGGAGTTTTAAAATATATTTAGGGTAATTAGCTATTTCCCTGCAGGTCATTTTTATAATTTTGAGAAATATGCCACCCATTTTCTTAGTAAATTAAAGAAAATGAGAGTTGAAACCTAACCACGAACTTCAATAGCAAAATAGGCAATAGTTTAATACTTACATGTTAGGTCTGATCAAAGACTTGAATTGCTATCCCCCTTCCCTGAGAACTGACCTTTAGGCCACTTTGCAATGGACATTCCACTTGCTCAGACCACATTCCACTGGCTAAGACATTATCTCTCCCCTCCAGAGTTTCCTAGAATCCAGACCTGCACAGAGAATTCTCTGCCCAGAATAAGCCCACCTAGAGTCCTTTAAAAACCTCTGACTCCCCATCTTTGGATGCTGGTGCCATTTTGGGGTTGAGCCCATCTGGTGTCCAGATTACCTAATCTATCCTATATAATAAAAGAGTAATGTGCAAATAAACTGAACAGCTGAACGACCAGTCGCTATGATGCACACTGACCACCAGGGGGCAGATGCTCAATGCAGGAGCTGCCCCCTGGTGGTCAGTGCACTTCCACAGGGGGAGCACCGCTCAGCGAGAAGCCGGCTCATGGCTGGCCAGTGCAGCAGCGGTAGTGGGAGCCTCTCCAGCCTCCACGGCAACGCTAAGCCATCAGTTGGACATCCCCCTTGAGCTCCTGGGCTGCCAGACGGATGTCTGACTGCCATCTTAGGCTCGATCTCCCGGGGGAGTGGGCCTAAGCCAGCAGGTGGACATCTCCTGAGGGGTCCTGGACTGCGAAAGGGCACAGGCTGGGCTGAGGGACCCCCCTGAGTGCACGAATTTTTGTGCACTGGGCCTCTAAAAGTATATATATATAAAGCTAATATGCAAAGTGTCCCCTTGGGAGTTTGACCAGGAGACCGGGAGTTTGATTGCTCGCTATGAAATGCGCTGACCACCAGGGGGTGGCATGGAACGAAGGAAGGCCCTGGCTGGCAGCTGGCAGCTGGGGAAGGAAGGCCCTGGCCAGCAGCAGGAAGACCCCAATTGGCCCTGATTGCCAGCCAGGCCTAGGGACCCTACCCATGCACAATTTTCACGCGCCAGGCCTCTAGTAAATTCATAATTCTTTACCCCTTTTGGCCTCGTGCACTCTTCCTTCAGCAACCCTAACAATATAAAAGTCTCCTTCTAATACTGTGTGCCTTTTAGTCCACAGTGTTTTGAGAAATTAAGAACTAAAGGAAATAAAATGAAGAAGTAAAGGAAATATAACCCGGAACCTTACTGTTGAAGGATTCTCATTTAGAGCTTTAGAACCAGCCACTGGGACTGGAAATTCTCTCTCATTTTATGTGGTGTAACATCCTCACTTTGGAAATTATTTGTCCAATTTGCAAAAAGGGAAAATCAGGGCTAGAATTGTGCAAAGGACGTGGCAAAGTTTGTGGCCTGCTGTAGCTATTTTATTAATATCAAATGCTTCTAGGATCCTTCTGAGACTTAATCCAAATGTGCTATTTATTATAATCAAAGGCTCATTTTATCGAAATGCCTGTATGAGGCGAATGAAAGAGAGGAGGAAAAGCTCTGTTCATATATCCCATTTGGGGGGTGGGGTGGGGGGCTGGGGGAAGAGTTATAAAACACTCCCAAAGACACAGAAGTAAACTTGAGCAAATGGAGTTATAAACAACCTGGTCTTATTAGAACATCTCAGCACATCACAATTGTTAGAAAAACCTTGTATAGAAAGAATAATAAGTGTGAGAAGGCTATCCTATACACATCAGAAATACATCGGAGCTGCTTCTGAAAAAAAAAATAGTATTGTCACGTCATGTAAGTAGATGGATTTCACCAATTTTCCACTGGTGTCATTTTTCTATCCAGCATCCAATCCAGAACCCCATATTGTAGTTATGGAGCTTTTAAAGACTCCTATAAAATCTAACAAAGGCATTTGGGGACAAGATACCATAGACAAATTATTATCATTAACCCTGCCCTTATCTAAGATCTCAGGTCCCTTTAGTCACAGGAATATGAGATTCCAGTGCCAAATTCTTTGATGTTCTCTATCAAATTTATAAGTAAATATATAAAATTTTAACAAGATAAAATCAATTATTTCAAATTTATGCTTATTTCTTAACAATTTGTGTTAACAATTAAAATCTGTTCCTTATTAGAAATACCTCTTTAAACAGTTAACATCACATTATCAGACATGAAACGATTTGAGAAACACTTCTGCTCAGTTCAGTTCTCACAGAACTCCAGAACTCAGAACTTGACACAGGATTGGATTTAAAATTGCAACCATTAAGGCATGTCTCTGTTTCATATTAGGGTTTTAATTTAACTTTTGTCACTAAGGAAACTGATTTGCATTTTAATGGGAAAATCACTATGCAAACTTTTGAAACATTTCACCTAGAGGTTGATGGCAAAGTCAAAAGAAGTGAGTTCGTAACCTAAAAAAATGATTTAAATTGAATACACTGGGATTCTTTTATTTTTCAAATTAGATACTCTATTGGGAATTAAACCTATATTTTCAGTTTTCTAAATATGGTAGAGGACGTTTCCATTTACATAAAGATGTATATTTTATTTATATTTAAAACTCATCATACAGATCTCCTTTATCAGAACTATAAACTATTTAGAATTGACTGTCTTTAAAAAAGTCTTTGTTCTGCACAATTGTTTATGTCTTGGTTTTCTCACCCATATGTTTTCATTAAGATTCCAAGATAATTCCTGATAGAAGTGTACATGATTCTTAGGAAAAATATAATAGGACAGAGAAATGGTGACATATACCCATTATTGAGAATAGTCAGTGGAATTTATCCGATGGCAAAAAAGAATGTGTGTCAGTTGATTGAATGTTATCTACAAAAATTTCATCTCTGCCAAATTTGACAACCAGAAAAGAATGCACCCTAAATACTTGTTAATGACTTTTGTTACAGAGTCCATAACAGAACAGCATACAAAAATCGGAGAATCCAGTCAATGACCGTAATGAGAACTTTTATTGTCATTTGGGTGATCAGAATGTTTCATTTCAACACTTGTGAAAGCATGAATGTGAAGAGTAAAATATCAGGGGTTGTTAGTAGTAATGATTTTTAAATCAGGATCATTAACTACACCGATTTCTGAAAGAATTTGGGATAAATGCTATTGCAAGATCACATCCATTTAGAAGGGTGCTTAGAATGAAGAAGGAGAAGAAGAAAAAAAGACAGATAGCAACTGAGGATTGAAAAGTTCAAGCTCAAAAGTATTGATTTCAAAATTTTAAGTAGGTGAACTCTACTGAGAAGGCGTACAGAAAGAACCCTGGACGGGAAGCCGAATTCTTAGCACATCCTTCCTCTTGGAGAAGTGGAACTCCACTCTGAGCTCATATTGAATTCACAGGAGCTTCAAGGGAGTCTAGATGAGCACCACAGGGGGTGAAGGAAGATCAGATTGTGGTCTTTTAATGTCCTCTGTGTTCAGTGCCTCAGAAGTCAGTGGGGATTCTCATGTGGAGAAACTCAATAAGAGCAATGAGGAAGGGGAGTGCATCTGTATCTTTTTGCCCTATGTGGCAGCCCAAATTCCCATATAATGAATGAGCTCATTTATCATTTGGAGCTCATTATTAGAAAGCATTGTGTAAGCAGATTATTACAGCCTGAAACCTTTCAATAACTCCAAAAGGGCTCATTGTATACCCCTGTCCTGAAACAGTCAGATACACGGGGCATAAAACCAAATCGATGATTTCCTAGTTTTAAAACATTCATTGTGCAACTCACAAGCTCTGACCTCAGTGCTGACCTGTATATAATAGTACCTACTTCATAAGATAGTCTTTAAAAAAACATAATTGATTTCAAAGAGGAAAGGAGAGGGACAGAGAGAATGAGAGAGAATCATTGATGGGTTGCCTCCTGCAGGACCCCACTGGGGATGGACCCTGCAAACTGGGCATGTGCCCTGACTGAGAATCAAACCGTGACTGATAATCATTTTTATATAAGATTTTTTAAAATTGATTTTTAGAAAGAAATGAAGGGAGAGAAAGAGAGGAACATCAATGTGAAAGTGAAACATTTATTGGCTGCCTCATGCACGCCCCCTAAAGGTGATCAACCCCTCAGTCCGGGCATGTCTCCTGACCAGGAATCTAACCAGAAACCTTTTGGTGCAAGGGAAGACACCCAACCAACTGAGCCACATTGGCTAGGGCCATAAGATACTCTTGACTATCAATGTAATAACATAGTTAGAGTACTTACATTGGTAGCTGTATGAAAAGATAGCTCAACAAATGCTACATGCTTTTTAAAAAAATTCAACTGGACTTTTCTAATACTTGCAAAACTAAAATGTAAATTTCTTTAAAATTTGAATAATAAAGTACCTTGAAACTTGATGCATCTGATTATTTTTAATGCACTGATTTGAAGACAAATAGCCATATATAGACTGTATTGTTGAGATGAAAAACAAACAAATTGAAATGGAGATATGTTAGGGTGTGGTCAGTTTGATGCCACTGAAATCTGCCAATGTGTCTTTTTGGGAAGATTCTAAGGATTGATAAAAACTTGCATTTAGGAATCTTTTCCCAAAGACAATTTGGAAAACATGCAAATTTATTTTCTGATGCTAATATTTTGAGAAATGATCCTCTAATGATTATTAATGAATTCACATGATGAAATGGTCCTTTCAATAGATGATGGGGATGTTGATCCTATCTGAGTCTGGGTCATCTAGAAAGTGAGACTGGGGAAAATATCACAGCGATGCCACTGTATTGGTAAGGTTTAAAACCAGAACAAATAATGGTGATGAGAGAGAATATTGAGTCAGGAAAAGATGTGAAGCTCTGTAGTGTCATGCTTTGTATTCTGGCCACTCCCTCAGGGAGCTGCAAGGATAGATAGCAGTTCACTTAGCGGGTGTGCTCCTGTGGCTCACACAGCTTTGCAAAAGCTACAAAACACGCCCCTACACACACGCGCACGCACGCATACGCACACGTGCACTTGCACACACACACACACACACACACACACACACACAGCTCAGAGGGGTCCATGAAAGAGAAAAAGGAGCAGGAATTTCTCTGCATGGTCCTATCTCAACTGTCACCACTGGCCAAAGTTTATGGAACAGAGAATGAATTCCAATGTACTTATGAATTACGCCCTATGCCTTCCAGTGGCCACTCATGAAGACCTGTAGACCCACACCTAAGTCCCAAAGCAAAGAAGGTGGTTCTACGTGCATAGAACATGACACATGGCATCCAAAGTTTCAACTTGCACTCATCTACCTCAGGAAACACAGAAACAGGGTCATTCACAGGTTGCAAAACATTCTAAATTTCAGGGCCCTTGTCTCAGAAATCTTTTCACGGTGCCCTTATACTAAATGAAATATCTAACAATTCATGTTATTGTATAGTTCAGTCTAAAAATCCTAAGTATTTATACTCAAAGAATTTAATGGTCATTTTCATAAATGCATATAAATAAAAAAATATATAACATTGTAACATTATCATTTTCATCCTGAACTAACTGCAGTTAATTACTAAGAGGATGCATGCCGCCCAATTTTTAAAGCCTTGGAATTAAATTGTATGCCACCATTTTTGTTCCCTAGTTTATGTTGATTTTCATGGCACTTTTGCAAAGATATGATGTCATCATAAAGGTATATATCCTCCGATCTCTCCTCCACTGGGAAACCTTCCCAACCTATCCTCTAGGGTCCATTCCATTGGCACTTCCCCTGGGGACTTTCCTAATTCTACAAGGCAGGGAAAGAATGGAAGGGAAAAGAAGAGAAGGGAAGGGGAGAGAAGGGACGGGAAGGGAAGGGAAGGGAAGGGAAGGGAAGGGAAGGGAGGGAAGGGAAAAGGGAGGGAAGGGAAGGGAATAGGGAGGGAAGGGAAAAGGGAAGGGAAGAGGGGAGGGGGAAGGGAAGAGGGGAGGGGGAAGGGTAGGGGGAAGGGAAGGGTAGGGGTAAGGGAAAGGAAGGGAAGGGGGAAGAGAAGGAAAGGGTGAAGGGAAGCGGGAAGGGAGGGGAGGGGAGGGGAGGGAAGGGAAGGAAATGAAAAAAAAAGGAATATAAAATAGTCTAATATTTAAACAGTGAACTGCCTCAGATTTATAATTTTATAGTTTTGGGGATGTTAGCAAATGCCAAGTATTGCTTAAACTTGTAAAATGTCCTGCAGAACCCCTGTGTTGTCCCATAGTGCACCAGGGTACCTTGATGCTTGGGATGGGAACCTGAGCTGCCAAACTGAGGTAAAGGCCACAGGGGGCACCTTATGAAAGCAGGAGCTGAATGGTGGAATGCAAGGTAGCTCATAAAGCCTGTGTACTCTCAGAATTCCTTCTACATTTTCAGGTCAAAGCCATCAGAATGATCAAGTAACCTAATAGCCAACTACACAGCATTGTAGAATACAGACAGCTCTAGAGTCTGACTCTTTCAACAACATCTTGGTCAGTTGGCTATAGGAAGATGCCTCAAATGAGACCAGAAGTAGAGTCCCCTGCATGAATTTTGGGGGACTGTTAGGTGAGCTATTTCTATGACGCAGTTTGCACAGTACCTGTCTCATGGTCACTGCTCAAGGACGTGTGGTGCTGCTGTTGATGATGGTGTCCTCAAGATCTCAGGAGCCCAATCCATTTCACCTTCCAACCACTAGCATCATCTGTTAGACTCTCTCCCTTGAATTTGTGGCACCTTCACCTGAGAATAGAGGCAAAATTATTCCAGGTAAGAAGATAAGAACCAATTCTAGAGGTTGCTCCCCTCTCGCACATCTGTGACAACTTGGCCACAGTGTTGGCTGGTGAAAACCATTGGAAGGCTGCTTGGAAGCCCCAGCTGTTTCAATTATGCCTTGTCTGTCACCCATAGCAGATGAGGTGCAGCAAAAAAACAGACATGGTCCAGCTAACTCTAAACTGTTAGTCCTCATACAGTTGAAAGCTACAGATAATTTAGCATCCTTGTGACACTTGCCTATTAGTTTTGTGTCAAGTATTGACTTCAGTGCCTATGAGTTTCAGCTACTGATCATGTTTCCGATCCCTTGTATGGGATTATCACTCACATTTGAATTTTTTGTATGTTGTCCTTGTCTTCATGCATGGGATATCTCATGTCAGCGTCAGCCCTCAGAGCACAGACTGAGGTAATATTTTCTTTCCTACTGCCTCAGTCATAGACCATTCTAGTCCCATCAGAATTGCTCATTGGAAGGATACGACAATATGCTATACTGCCATTAAGTACACAATGATGGGCATCATATACTTTTATTTAGAAGGAACACCATAGGGAAATCTTCCAAATTTCAGTTCAATTCAACAAAGCCAGTCATGTGCACTCAGATATACCCAGTAAAGGAAAAGGGGAATGAATGCTAAGCAAATAAAATAAATTACTTGCAGGTATTAATCAATTGAAAGATGTGGCACTCAGAATCTGTTGTGTTAACAAGGTCCTTTACCATATATATATATATATATATATATATATATATATATATATACTAATAAAAGGGTAATATGCAAATTGGTCATGACACCCTCATGGTCACAACCAGATATGCTAATTAGTCATGACCGGTATGCAAATTGACCATCACTTCAACACAAAAGATGGCTGCCCCCATTTGGTCACAAGATGGCTGCCACAAGATGTCCTGCAGGGGAGGGCAGTGTGGGTGACCAGGCCTGCAGGGAAGGGCAGTTGGGGGCAATTGGGCCGGCAGGGGAGCAGTTAGGCATCAATCAGGCTGGCAGGGGAGTGGTTAGGGGGTGATCAGGCAGGCAGGCAGGTAGGTGAGCATTTGGGAGCCAGCATTTCTGGATTGTGAGACGGATGTCCGAGTGCCCGTTTAGGCCCGATCCCTGTTGGACACTCGGACATCACTCGAGGGGTCCCAGATTAGAGAGGGTGGACGCTGGGCTGAGGGACACCCCCTCCCCAGTGCACAAATTTCGTGCACTTGGCCTCTAATATATATATAAAAGGCTAATATGCAAAGTGTCCCCTCAGGAGTTTGACTGGGAGAACAGTTCTATCACTTGCTATGATGTGTGCTGACCACCAGGGGTTGGCACGGAACATGGCAGGCAACCAGTGGCGACAGCAGGGCACTGAGGGAGCAAGGGAACAGGAGGTAGAGAGGAGGGAGACGGGGAACCTGATCAGCCCTGATCACAGGCCAGGACTAGGAATCCTATCCATGCATGAATTTTGGGCCTCTAGTAAGTCAATAATTGTCTCATCTTGCTCTTCTAAAATAGAGAATTTAGAACTTTAAAAAATTGGTGTGTGTATGCAAGAGAGATAACTAGAGAAAGGGGCATGGGTTGTGGAGAAGAGGGGAAGAGAGTGATTATCTAAGAATATCTCCCTCACTCCTTTCTTTCCTTCCTTCCTCCTTCTCTCCTTTCCTTCCTTCCTTCCTTCCTTCCTTCCTTCCTTCCTTCCTTCCTTCCTTCCTTCCTTTTCTTTCTTTCTTCCTTTCTCTTTCTTTCTTTCTTTCTTTCTTTCTTTCTTTCTTTCTTTCTTTCTTTCTTTCTTTCTTCCTTTCTTTCTTTCTTTCTTTCTTTCTTTCTTTCTTTCTTTCTTTCTTTCTCTCTCTCTCTCTCTCTCTCTCTCTCTCTCTCTCTCTTTCTTTCTTTCTTTCTTTCATAGTGGAGCTTATTGAAATGCTTTACAGGTGACTATTCACAGCAGTTCTAGAAAGAGCTGAGACAAAACAAGAAGCAGTCATGTGTAAACTTGCTGCTCATGTAGTCGGATAATCCAGCCACAAATGTATTTTTCTGTGACTACAGGGGTAGGCAAAAGTAGGTTTACAGTTGTTCATATGGAAAATACAATAATTACTTAATAAATAATATAAGAATAAACTCTGCTTTGGGAACCCATAACTGTAAACCTACTTTTTCCCAGCCCTAGGTTAGTATCCCATTTTTCTTGAATCCAGGTTCAAATAAAAAAAAAATTCTGATTTCTACCTTGGCGATGAAATTTTACTTCCTCTGGTCCTGATCTATGTCCAGTGGTCTCATGCCAAAGAGGCCTACTCACAGAAATCACATGAACTGCAGGTAAGTTTGCCTTATTTATATACTTTCTTTATTTCTCTCATATATTACACATTTTCTTCTCCTTGAATTATGGTGACTTATATATTTGTCTTTCCCGCTAAACTTATGAGCCCCTTTTGGACAGGAGTCATTAAATTTATTTTGTCTTCTTGATTTAAGGAGATTACAATCTGAGAAAAAACATTATATGTGTTTTATGTGTAACAGTTTACAGAGCACTTCCATGTACATGAAGTGATTGACATTCTGATATTACATTCAATGGAATATGTGCCATTATTTCCACTTCATTGATGGCATAGCTGTGACTTATAGAAACCTTTCATAAATATAATGTAAGGGCTATGATTCCAACTCAAGTTTTCAGAATTCAAGCACAGTATACGTTCTGTTCCACCATATTTATCTCAATAGTTACTGTGTTGACACTGCCATATAATATATAGCCATAAATACATTTGAATGTACACAGCAGAAATTTAAAGGAATCCTGACAGTATTATTCTGAGGGAAAGAAAATAAGTCTAACGTTTATAAAGAAGAGACCATGTTGACAAGACACGAATTCCCAGTGGTGACAAATAAGACATTGGTGGAGTATGAAACTGCCCTGGCCTCTCCAGCTTTCCCTTTCCTGGGCTTAATTACACATGAAATATGCAAATCACAGCTTTCTGAATGTACACAGATTCCACAAACAAACACAAGTGCATTTTCAAGAGCGACTTTAATTTTTCTTCCTTTCATCCTAATTGACAACATTCAGAGAAGGAGCAGTTTGCACAGTAAAAAAGAAGTCAGGAAAATTAAATACAGACACAGTCTGAACTGCATAATATGTCTCTTCTTTCATTAAAAGAATAAAATATTGTCAGTGCCCTTTATAGTTTTAATTAAGTGTGTCAGTAAAATACTTAATTGAGAGAAATATGCAAATGACTGTTTTTTATAAGGCCAACGCTAAATAAACACAGCCTTCTGTAAGTACCCATCTCATTATAGGTCTATGCAGGAGTCTTGTGCAGATTAAGTTATTATAGGTGGTCTTTTCTATCTAGAAAGTTATTACCCACATTTTCATGCATAGGGATCTATATAAAAACACTACCAAGTCATCAATTTTTTCCCTGTTTTATCATGCAACGTTCTACTTGGAGCAAATGAACATGATTGGTTCCAGTGGCCAGCATGGTCCATGTCTGTGACCTGGCTTCTATGGAAAGTGACTATGAGGAACAGATCAAGCGGCCTCATCACCCCTCCTTGAGTACCAGTCCAGGCAGGATTGATTTACACTAGTAACGTGAATGTACTGCCTTTCTAGACATTGAAAACAAAAAGACAAACAAGATACGGTAAGACTTGGAGGACTAGACAGAACCTTGCTCAACTTGTACTTCTAAGCGTTACCGTGTCTACACCATCATAGGCAGATGCATGTTGCAAACTCAGGTGTCCATCTTCTACTGCTTGCTCTGAAACTCCCTAGAGCCCACCCAAATCCTATTGCTAACTCTTAGCGAATATATGCATTCCTCTGCCTTTGTTCCATGTACGTACAATTGTCTTTAACTAAAAATGTTATTTTCCTTCTCTTGACATTTTACTCATCTTTTCCATCTACATTAAATACCCTGATTCCCTCAGAGATATTTTGTGTCTCCATTCTTATGATATCGTTGGCCCTTGATACTTACCTGTGGTATAAAAGTTATTAGAATACATTGCCATTAATGTGCTTTGTAACACTATCCTCAATCCCTCCACATTCACTGCAGTGCTGTGCATGTGTAAGCTATATTAGAACTGATGTGCTTGTTATTAGTCTTGGCAAAGAAGATAGAATTGAAAAACCTGTTGTGGCATTAAGAAAGCTTCTGCTTTCCTAATCAAATCAAAAGTTGTAGCTGGCACCCTAGCCAGTTTGGCTCAGTGGATAGAAGGTCAGCCTGAGGATCAAAGGGTCCAGAGTTCGATTCAGGTCAAGGGCACATACCTTGGTTGCAGGATCCTCCCCAGCCCGGGCCCTGGTCCGGGCTCATGCAGAAGGCTCAATTGATGTATTTCTCTCACATTGATGTTTCTCTCTGTTTTTCCCTCTCTCTTCCACTCTCCCTAAAAATCAATGGAAAAATATCCTCAGGTGAGGATTAACAACAACAATGAAAAGTTATAGCTGGCACTATATTGTCTCCCTAATGCCAGCAGTAAATCTGCAAATGATCCCAGCAGCTGGAACAGATGTGGCAGACATTATGAAAATACTTCCCCATTATGAAGCATTGTGGGGAAGTCCAAGAGAGTTAAAGGGAATCAAAATTTGAACCCAAACCAACAGTTGCCAGTTTCCCTCTCTGTGTCTAAACCTCCGTAATCAAGTTCTACGTCAGCTGAAATCTAACTCATTCCTCACTAACACGCTGGTGGCGCTTTATGGAAAAGTACCAGAATTATAAAAATGTTCTCTGCTCAACAAAGTGATCAAAGGGATGGATCAGATTTCATGAAGTGTTTCAAACACCGCCCCCGTAACACTTAGACCTTTTGGGGTCCAAAGACGTTGCCTCACAGTCAACATTCTGTACTGTCAACATTTTAGCTCTGGCATTAAGTTAATGGTCCAGACCTCACACGTTGTGAGAGCAACTTTACTTCTACACCACTGAAGACCTCGGCAATTTCTGAGACCAACTTTCTTCCTACCGACTCTTTTGTATCATCTGTGGGTGTTCTCATTTTGCTGTGGAAACGTATATCCTTGGTTTGTGTGGTGGCCAGATGCTAAGATGCCCCCCCCCCCAATGCCCGCCTCCCAGGGGACGGCGTCCTCCCAAATGGTACAGTTGTGGGTCTGCGTGACCAATGGAACCAGCTCAAGATATAGTGTGTCCATCTGGGAGCAGGTTCTGAAAGACGGCAGTGTCTGCCTTCAATGTCCTCTTGCTGGGCAGCTCTCTCAGACCACATCCCCTGGGCAAAGTGTGTTGCCATGTCAGGAGGACTCTTAGGCGTTTATGGAGAGCCTCACATGGCAAGGAACGGAGGTCTAAGGCCTAACGCCAGGGAAGAAGGGAGACCTGCCAGCAACCACATGCGTGAGCATGGCAATTAATGCTGTAGACTCAGTTAAATCCTGAGATGACGGCAGCTCCAGCCAACAGCTTAACTGCAACCTCCCAGAGACTCTAGACCAGAGCCACTCAGCTAAGCCACTCCTAGATCCTGATGCTCATGAACTGTGTCAGATAATAACAGTTGGTTCTTTTAAGCTAGTAACTTTTTAAAAATATTTTTAATTGATTTCAAATAGGAAGGGAGAGGGAGAGAGAGATAGAAACTTCAATGATGAGAGAGAATCATCGATTGGCTGCCTCATGCATGCCCCACACTGGGGATTGAGTCCACATCCCAGGCATTTGCCCTGGCTGTGAATCGAACCAACGACCTCCTGGTTCATAGGTCAGTGCTCAACCACCGAGCCACACCAGCTGGGTTTAAGCTAGTAACTTTTAGGTGTTTTATTTTTTATTATTTTAGCAATGGATAATTAGCATAGTTCTAGAGTAAGAATTTAAAGCACAGTCTCCAGCTATATTACAAAGAGGTTAAGGGTTTTTCTTTCTTAATTTTAGATTTCCTTAATTCCAGAAGAGACCAATAAATCTTACCTCATAGAGATGTGAGGAAAATAGCAAAACACATAGAAAATGCCCAGGGCACAAGTTGGTACATATTCAGGACTCCATAAATGTGTCTCTTTCTTCTTTTAGCAAGATTTTTTAAAAATCTGAATTATAAGTTTGTAAGAGTACAAAATGTCTTTGCCCATATTTTTAAATTATGCATCATCACATCAATTTTAATGATTATTCATTCTATTAAAAAGGTACCATAACAATCATGCATTATACATACTATATAGCCATACTATAAAAGCAGTTTATTTTCATTCATATATATTGAATGTTAGGGACCCACTCAAGGAAAACACAGTTGTAGTTTAATCTAACAGTGATGAATTACTGGAGTGAATTCATGCAAACAGGGAAATTGAAATTAAATTCATCACACCAAGGAAAACACTTCCTACTCATGTAAATTAGCAGCTTTTCCGCTAAAAGCAATTTGTTTTGGTAAATTATGCAAAAATCCTCAAAGGGCTTAGGTAAGTAATTTATTATACTCTTGGCTGTTTCATAATGTTAGGAAATAAAATGTATTCACACAATATTAGATGGCATAAGCTGAGAGCGTTAGTGACAATTTGTGTTTATTACGATTTATCTAACTTGACTGCAGTCAGAACACCCACATTATACAGGACATGTAGTGTTTGTGCCTGTGCTCAGAAGATGCTACATTTAAAAAGAAAAAGAAGGGGGGGGAGCTCTCTCATTTTAGAGTACTGATCACTTCCTGAAACATTTTATGGCAAAGGTTAGTAATTTCAATGAAAAATGCTTTGAATTCTGTAGTTCTAAGAGGGGAAATCACCTTTGTAACCCAGTATAAGAATACAGTTGGGTACAAGGTTATCATGAATTTTGTGTGTAATTCAAAGAGAATATGTTTATTTAGCAGACGATTGTATGTTGGGATATCACCAAATCTAACGTGTACCTTTAGTCACATGAAACCTGCAATGAATCCCTCAGAAGAGGGATAGAAGTAGACATGCTTGTTATCTTTAATAATTTATCTCCCACCTTATATCCAGTTGTTTAGGTTATATGAGTCATTGTAATTCACACAGACCTGTTATCCTCCACCCTTCTGTATGCTGTCACTTTTAGAAACATCATTTCTTATACAGACTACTGAAACGGCCACCTAATGATCTCGCATCTCTCATTTTATTATCCTCAATCCCTTCCCCACAGGGCAGGCGAAAATGATCTTACCAGATGTGAAATTGGCATGGCACTCCACTGCATGGGGCCACTTAATGCTTCCTCTGACCACACTATCATACTTAAAGACTATCATATCAGACCTATTGTACTGTGACATTAAGCTCCTTGTCCAGTCTTAATCCTTCCTCTAGGCCAGTGGTTCTCAACCTTCTGGCCCTTTAAATACAGTTCCTCATGTTGTGACCCAACCATAACATTATTTTCGTTGCTACTTCATAACTGTAATGTTGCTACTGTTATGAATCGTAATGTAAATATCTGACATGCAGGATGGTCTTAGGCGACCCCTGTGAAAGGGTTGTTCGACCTCCAAAGGGGTCGCGACCTACAGGTTGAGAACCGCTGCTCTAGGCCCTTCATTCCTTCCAAATCAAATGCCTTGCCTCTTCTCAAATATATCATTCAATGCACCCTCAGTACCACTCCATTCACTGAACCATGTCCGCCCCTTCCCATGGCACGTCTTTCGTTAGATCACTAAAATTCAGAGGACTTTACCTATTCCGTCTTATTTTTAAAGCACCTAAAATGGTCATCATGTATTTGCTTTTCTACTCTCACTGGTATGTAATTTAAATGAAGTCCAACACTTATTTGATCCACTATTAATTCTATGTGTGTGTATATATGTGTGTTGTGTAGTAACATACACATACATTTCAAATAGCAGAAACTCTTATGCGAGCTTTCTGTTTGTCTTTTCTTCATAAGGACTTCTAATTTGCTTTGCTTTGTCTTTCACAATCCTTGTGGAAACCTCCAAGGTTTTTATACTCTGTTGCATCTGATTATTTGCTCACATAATTTATAATTTAAGAATTGAAAATATGCTTTATTACTTTATCTCTCAGAGAATATATGAATATATATAATTGCATAATTTAAAAAATGCTAAGCCTCATGAAAGTTACCACTGGAACCATCCTAGCTTATTTACAGATTTGAATCATTTGCCATGTTATCTGATGTTTTCAATAATAGATGGGGTGTAATTTATTTCTGTGTACATTTGAAGAGTCAAGTGGTTTTAAAAATAAATGGTCACTATGCATGGCTCAGTTGTTGAGCGTCAACCTATGAACCAGGAGGTCGAGGTTCGATTTCTGGTCAGGGTATATGCCTGGGTTGTGGGCTTGATCCCCAGTGGGGGGCATGTGGGATTCTGCCAATCGATAATTCTCTCTCATCATTGATGTTTTAATCTCTCTCTCCCTCTCCCTTCTTTTCTGAAATATATATATTATATATATATATAATAAATGGCCACTTTTGAATGACCCAATGGTTCAAATTACATTGGCATTCATTCTCTTTTGGATCCTTATTAGTATGTAGGAATTGAATTAAGACAGATTCCTTCTCCTCTATCTTACCCCTCAGTATCAGAGATCTGAGACTAAATTACATGTTCAACCCACGGCTCCAAGCATCAGATCCTGAGTTCTTCAAACTCCATCAGCAAACAAAATCCACATGCAAATTTCACTTTACTCTATATTTATGCAATTTAAAAAGTCAATGGAATTCTCACAAGTAAAATTAAATCATGTTATATGAAGGTATTATTTTATTTTAAGGAATGAATTGATATATTTTTATGTAATACAAATATTTGTGTTTTTTGATAACTGGAATAGTTGAAACATTTTATATTGATTTAAACATAAAATATTATATTATATGTAATATATTTTATATAGACAATATTATATATGCATTTATATGTATATTATATATGTGTGTATATATACATATATACAACTTATTTAAGATTGAAATATTGATATAACAATGTTTCATATTCAAGGAACCTAGGTTTGAAGTCAGGCACTCAAGGATTTTATTGCTATTTTTTGTGAGGGTTTTTATTGTTATTATTGATTTGTTTGTCTGTGTTTTCTGATTGAATTGATTGGGTAGTTAATCATTTTCTTCTTTGCCATTTGTTACTATGATTATTATAAGAAATGTTTAGATTTTAAACAGTATATCTGACACATTAAACATAAATTTTATTCTCAACAAAATGAATATATATGTCCTAAATTTGATTACTCCATATAAATTTGTATATTAAACATTTAAAAAACATTAGTTTTAATTTGGAGGTTTCTTTTCCAACAATGCTATTTTCAGGCTTTAAGCTTTGCAAAGTTCATTGGGATAAATAAAGCGTGTAATGAAAAGTAAAAGCCCTAATGTTATCCAAAAGACTGTATTCAGCGTTAAGTAGTAGCTCTACTTAAGAGGCATCAGAAGTTTTCTACAACCCCAAACTATGGTTTTATTTCACACTTCTGTCTTTCTCAGCTTCTCTCATTAATCTTGCACTAAATGATGCTAATACAGCAGTTACAGGGTGCATGGGAGTCTGCTTAATCTCTGTTTGTGGTGCCCAGTGGGTGTGAGGTTATAGCAATTAAGTAGGTGTGTACGCTGTTTTGAGGCACCTCACAGATGCATTAATTAGGTTTCCAGTGGTCCCAATGACATTGCCAACAGAGCCTTTGATGGTCCTGGTTCAAGGTGATAGAGTCCTAGGATACTGATGGATAGTCTATCTCAGAATCAAAGGGAGGAGAGGATTGTCTATGAAAAGTCAAGAGGACCCATCAGGTGTCTGCTCCAATGAACAAGCCTCAGCTAACATTGCCAGAGACTAAAAATGGATACATTCTTTGAAAACACTGTTTAACAAAACGAATATAAGGTGAAAGGCATTATATTAGTGCTTAAGTGCTTGCACTTCTAATTATAAATCTCACAAAGAAAACTCCAGTCCCATATTAGATTCCTATGACAGCCATGTCAAGTGTTTATAGAATGAATATCTTAACCAAACATTTCCCTAATATAGAGGAAGGTATATTTTATTACAAACTTGTTTTATAACTCACAGCTGAATTTTATCAAACATTTAAGAGGGAAACAAGAGTGAATGAAGGACTTTCCAGTCATAGATATAGAAAAAGCATTTGAAAAAAAATTCAACACTCATTTATGGCAAAGTTATAATCCCTCTAGGAATATGATGGAATGAAATGGAACATAATGGAACAGAATGGGAGGAAGGGAATGGATCGGAAGGGAGGAGAATAGAATAGAATGAGCTTTATCTAAATGTATAAAGGAAACTAAATGTAGCCAACACCATAACTAATGGTGAATTTTGATTACTTTTCTGCCACTAGCAGGAATGAGTGTTGTTCAGTAGGATAATCGATAGCCTCATGTAGCTACTAAGAATTCGAAATGTGGCCAATTCAAATCAAGACACACTGTTAGTGGAAAATACACAGTGGATCTCAATAACTTAGCTTGAAAAAGAAATGTGAACAATTTCATTAAAAGCTGTATATATTTATTTAATGTAGAAAAGTCACATCTTAGACACATTTCATTGACCAAATTTGCTGTTAAATTTCATCTATGTGTGTTTTTTTAATGCTTTTATGTGGCTGCTGTAGAAATTAAAACTACCTATACGACTTATGTTATTGTCCTATGTATGTCTATTGGACATCACTATTCTAAGGTTTTGCTTGTCTCTCTAATTTAATGCAGCTCTGAAACACAACATGATCCAAAGTGATTGCTGACATTAAAACTCTAAGATGCCATTTCCCCTTTTCCTTATGTTACAACTGGTCCCTTAATAATCGGTTACAAAAGTCTTTGGACCACCTTTTAAACAACACTGTAAAATTTCCCTCACAATTATTTTAAGTCCAAACCTTTCTCTCTAGCTCCACCTTTTATAGAATGACCTCCAGCATTCTGTGGCCTCACAGAGGGGGTCTCTTGTTCCTCAAACTTCTTTTATACCAGCCTGCTTTTGTTGCAACTATTTCCTTTATCTGAAATGTCCTTTTTCCCCCTTTTGCCTGTGAACACCTTTGTACTCGTTCAAATACCAGCTTAACCTACTGTGAGCACGGATCAATCGCACTTCTGGTCCTATCTGTCCTGTCCCCAACTCTGAGACTGTCCCTTAAAACAGAGCTTGTTTTCTCCTTATTTCAGTATGACAGTGAGGTGTCCTGCCTCTGATGCTGCACATGAGCTCTGCGACTGCTAGGACCCTGAGACTCCCTGCTCACCTCATTCTTCACACTTAGTCCATTTGGCACCAGATAGCTTGTTTTCCAAATTCATTTTCATTTTTGTAGGCATGTATATGCATTTATTAATTTATAAGAGCAGTGTGTGAAGATGTGATGTATTTTTAGATTTATTTAAAATGTCTCTTTGGAGCTGCAGTTGTGTCATTAACAATTCACTGGGGTACTAATTGCATGTGACACCACAGACCTGGTGTGTCCCATTTTCTAAGTCCCTGCACAGAAATAGAGACAGGAGTTGCATCTTAAACAAACACAGAATATACAGGCATTTCCTTATTTCCTTTCTGTGTTGTAACTCCTGGTCTGAACAGGTGGAGTAGAATTTTCCTACCTCAAAGCACATTATTTTTCTCATTTCTTTTGAAAACCCACCAAAGGTGATATTTCCTCCTTCAGTTTAAAATATTTAGCCTTAATTTGTCTTAACAAGAAGCATCTCTTTAAGCTCGTATTAGTGACTTCCAAGTTAATGTTATTATCTAAACATAACTTTTTCAGATCAGGTTTTGATTTAAAAAAAAGAAAGAGAGATTTTTCTCATCTAAATGGAGAGGTGAGGTCATGGTAGGGCTTTTGGGAAGTTTGCTTGCTGTCCACACTTCCAGTTCTTAATGACCCCAGAACCTACCAGCACCACAGTCCCCATGACTCCCTCTATTCATAGCCCCTTTCTCAAATCTGTCCAGACAAGCACTTTATTTAAACAGTTACTTCCTGTAAGTGCAGACTATCCCCATTCAGTGCTGTATGAAGGCTGAACACAAACAACATCAAGTACAGAATCATCCCAGCAAACTAACCACCCATTTCAACCACCCCAGCATCAACTTTACCGTCAATCCATTTGAGAGCTCGGAAAAGGTAAAACATTAACTATTAGTCCAGTCTCTTCAAGTTACAGATAATGAAACTCTCCCAGAAGAATGTTTCCACAATATTAACCCACTAGTGGCCTGGTGCATGACATTCATGCACTCGAGGTGCAGGAAGGGGCAGGGTGGGGGGGCTCAGCCTGGCCTGCACCCTTTCGCAGTCTGGGAACCCTCGGGGGATATCCAATTGATGGCTTAGGCCCACTCCCAGTGGGCATCCTTAGTGCTGCTTCAGAGGCAGGCCGCTGTGCTCACCAGTCATGAGCCTGGCTTGTGGCTGAGCGGCGCTCCCCCTGTGGGAGCACACTGACCACCAGGGGGTAGCTCCTGCCTTAAGCGTCTTCCCCCTGGCGGTCAGTGTGCTTCATAGCGACAGGTCGTTCCACCGTTCAGTCGATTTCCATATTACCCTTTTATTATATAGGATATTTAGCCAGAGTCTTAATTATAAACAAGTTATCTGGGCACCTGTCCCTGGCCTTTTTCACCATGTGAGGAGATGGGAATTTTATTTTTTTCATATTGTAGACAAAGTCAACTGTCTTCAGTCATTTCACATCCTCTCTCTCCTCTTCCCACCCCAGCCCTGACTCCATAATCCCCTTTGCTCACTGCAATGACAGTTCAAAACAAATCCTTTATTTAAAAAAAAAGTTTCATTGATTTTTTTAGAGAGGGTTAAAGATATGGAAACATCCATGAGAGAGAAACATCACTGATTGGCTGCCTCCTGCATGCCCCCCCCCCCCCCCAAGAGATGGAGCCTGCAACCAGGGCATGTGCCCTGACTGGGAATAGAACAAGGACCCTCTTGGTTCCTGGGTTAATGATCAACCACTGAGGTACACTAGGAGGGCAGTTCAAAACTAGTCTTGCATTCTAATTGACCATTTCTCTCTCCCATCAGAAAGTAATATGAGTTGAAATAAAAAGGTTATAATGATCTTTCAGGAGCCAAGAGGGAAAAAATATTAAATTAAAATACATTTTGACTAGCTAAACTCTCTGATCAAATTATTTCATCATTGACATAATCAAATATATTTTAGGGGAAAAACAACTGTGTTAAACAATTTTATGAATCAAAGTTTCTACAGCCCCTCTATGTGTTATTGTACATTGTGAAAGCCTGTGATGGGAATATGATTTGCAGGTTTTGCAACTCTAAAAATGTTTACATACACCCAAATGCAGGTGTGCACACAGGCACACACAACAAATGGACAAATACCAAATGGCTAGTGCCCATGCTCCATGGAACACATTTGGAGAAACACTGTTTTAGAGAAAAGGAAAGAAAGGAATCCCCACCCCACCCCTTTTTTTTTATTTGGCTCATAAGACTATTATACTTACTTAACAAGAGAGATGAAACTATTCCAAGAATCCATATGCAAAGATTGAGTACAATAAAAAGTACTATGAACATTTATGGATCTTCAAGAATTTGAAGTGCTTCTGCATTGACGTTGAAAGAAAAGATGTGCACAAACATTCTAGGAGAGGTTGGTGAGATTAGGGAGATAACTCGTAATATTAAGAAATGGGTATAAATTCATTTCTCTAGAGGGGTTGCTCTCCACCAATGATGATTTACATCCCTGCCCACCCCTCTCTCCCCACTCAAGGCATATATGGCAGAACCTGGCGACATTTTTGGTTGTCATGCTGGAGACTGGGCTAGGCGTGTTATTCGCATCTCATAGGGAGAGGCTAAGGATGCTGCCAAACATCCTATAATGCATGGGGCAGCACGCAGCACCATCTCCACCACCACCAAGACTTGTCCAAAACGCCAATAATTGCCACTAGTAAGAAACCTGGCTCTAAAGTATGATAGTATGATGGCTATGTAGGTAAGGTTATGTGGGATATTTAGAATTCCAAAATAAAATATATCTTTAAGTTGGCAAAGGGAACCAGGAAAATTTCCCATTAGATAAGATATCAATGGTTCAGTTTAATTTATTACCTAATTTATACACAAGTTAAAGCCAGCAGGAGTAGGATGAAAAGAGAAATTAAATAGTAGGAGGATGCTGAGGTGAGAGGGGCTGAGGCAGTTTTAAGGATGAAAGACACCAGTCACCAATAATCTTACTACCCTTTTCAAATAAATATTTAGGCATATGGCTTCTCAGAATTTTTAAAGTAGCATATGATGCTATATAACTTCACATTATCATATTAGAGTGTCTATGATGAATTTAATGTGCATGGAGACCCCTGCTATATGTGTTATCTTATACAATAAATACTTGTTTAATTAATTAAACATGTAATGAGAGCATATATCTGTAACATATCTAAATATATAAAAGCCTAACAACTGGCCGACCAGCCGATCATCTGGTAGCTATGATGTGCACTGACCACCAGGGGGAAGATGCTCAACGCAGAAACGGAAACCACAGACATGGAAACATGGAACAGAATGATGAATCTCAGAGGAAAGGGGGATGGGGGAGGGAGGGAAGAGATTAACCAAAGATCTTATATGCATACTAGAGGCCTGTTGCACAAAGATTTGCACAATAGGCCTTCCTTCCTCTGGCTGCTGGCACCGGTTTTCCTCCGGCACCCGGGACCCAGGCCTTTGGTCCGGCTGCACGGAGAAGCCAAGCCTCGAGGTTAGGCTTCTCCGCTCCAGACTCAGCAAGGCTTGGCTTCTCTGCTCCGGCTGTGCCTGCATATGCAAATTAACCAGTGTATGCAAATTAACCCACCACCTTTGTTGGGTTAATTTGTATACTCATCTTGATTGGCTGGTGGGCGTAGCAGAGTGATGACCAATTTGCATGTTTCTCTTTTATTAGTGTAGAGTAGAGGCCGAGTGCACAGATTCATGCACCAGTGGGGTCCCTCGGCCTGGCCTGTGCCCTCTCACAATCCGGGACTCCTCGGAGGATGTCAGAGAGCTGGTTTATGCCCGATTCACATATACTACATATGTATATATGTACACTCAAAATGCTCACTCGATGAATATATGTATTTAAACAGTTGATATCACTCAGTAGAAGGGCAGTGGAAGAGGCCTCCAGAGCTCATTCTGAGTGTCCATTTCTTGTCAGTTTCTAACTCTCACTCCTGGGAAGATGTAAACTTTGTGTTCTTGACTTGGCCACTGGAAGACCTGCATGGCAGCATCCTGCCCACAAGATGGCAGTGGCAAGACAGTGTTTGATGATAGAGATTCTTGCTGCTTATATTAAAAAAAAAAGTGTGTTTGGTAATTCAATTTGTGTCTGTCTATCATAGGAGGAGAAGTATTTTAGCAGCAGCCAGCGAGGGGAAAGGGCATGAGAGGTACAATATCTCTATAAGAAACCCAAAATAAAGCTGCTTTTCTGTATGCTGCACACCTGCTCATCATTTTCCCAAAAGTGCAAATATTTTCACAGAACTGCAGCATGGTACTAAATAGCCGGGCATGCCTCAGCTAAACCTTGTCCGAACAGGTCAATGCCCCTCACTCTCCCTTCCCACCTCCAAATATTTGAAAGTGTCATTTTTGTGGTTGCTTTTTTACTTTTCTGATGACGCTTCAATTTGATTTAAAAATTTAAGACACAGTAGACCATACTTTGCTTCAAATTAATAAATGCTTTTAATTATCTACAGGTCAGTTTTGATGACAATTTGGCCAATGTATGAATAAGTTTCAACATCAAAATTCTCTGTTTTATTTGAGCCCTAATATATCAGAATCTCAATAAATAGTGTGTCTTTGCCTGTGTTTCAGCCAAACATAGTACCACCTTCATTTATTCTAAAAGGAATCTAAATGCTTCTGTTCTCTGCCCTTATTCTCCCCAAACTTGCTAACAGATTGTGTAGCTATTAGCTAAAATTATCAAAATATCTGTTAAACATAAGTAGCATGTGATAAAGTGTAAAGCATTTTTAATAGGATGGATGAATGAATGAAAAAAGAGAAGCAACAGTTATGGTTAAGTGGCCACCATAAATAAGGATCAAGTTAATGTTAAAATACTCTAGTCCATTTTAAGTTCATAATACATATAAATCA
The DNA here is from genome assembly GCF_000147115.1 of Myotis lucifugus. Lineage (NCBI taxonomy): Eukaryota > Metazoa > Chordata > Mammalia > Chiroptera > Vespertilionidae > Myotis > Myotis lucifugus. The sequence goes on along the minus strand of NW_005871227.1, from coordinate 1,484,749 downwards.
AACTATAATATTGAGATGTCTAAAAGTTTGGAGGTTTATATAGATATGCTCTTGCCTCCACAAAATATTATGTTCTCAGGACAGATGACTTTGTGGAAATAAAGTGTGATTTTTTTGCTTTGTGTTTTACAAAGACATTCTGGATATCCTGTTTTTAGGTGGGTGCTTTATTCCACTAACACACTTGCTTGTCTTCCTTCTGTCTTCTTTCCCTTCCCTCCCTCCCTCATTTTCTCCCTTCTTTTCATCTTTCCTTCCTTCCATCCATCACCTCTCTCCCTGCCTCCCTGTTTTCTAAAAAATATCTGTAAAACCACTTTTCTGTGCTTGATGCTTGTGAGATTGGGAGGTGATACAATGAGAGAGAAATTGCTGTTACTCACATTAAACTTATACAGTGGGGCCTTGACTTACGAGTGTCCCGACTAACGAGTTTTTTGAGATACCAGCTGTCTCTCCGCTGATTTTTTGCATTGAGTTCATAGAGTAATTTGAGTTAATGAGCTCCTTAACGAGCTCGGTCTCGGAATGAATTAAACTTGTAAGTCAAGACCCCACTGTATTGTAATATGGAGGTAAAGGAACATGGGGAGAGTGGTGGACCTTTCAGAGTCATATTTAAGTTGGTAGTTGGAGAATGACTCTGACCATCCAAAGGGAGTGTGTGTGTGTGTGTGTGTGTGTGTGTGTGTAGAGAGAGAGAGAGAGAGGTTAGGATGGCTACTCATGTCAATGGGACAGCATGAACAAAGTCTTTAAAATTACATGGAGCTTTGTGGTTTTTCCCCCCACAAAATATAATAATAGCAGGTGTTTGGAGTCCAAGAAGAAAAGAAGAAAGAATATGAGTTAACTTTGGAGAAATAGATCATGTAAGATCACTGATTTTTTAAAACAACAGAGGGCATTGTTGGATTTTAAAATTTATATGTCCTGAACCCTTCCTTGGGAATCTAGCTTGGGAAAAAGCCAATATAGCTCCATAAATTGTCCTCACTACCAAAAAATAAAATTAAGAAAACCAAATAAATCAATAATTAGATTATCGATAAATAATAATGGAGGCACACACTAATTCCAAAGCACAGTAGGTATGAAACCTGTTACATTTAAGCCATTTAAATCACAAATGGCTTAAAAACATATTAAGTTAAACTCCACCCTAAATATGCAAATTTACCATATCGCTAGTAGAGCTAGAGTTAGAAGTTATGGGTACTGTTGTTTTTTTCAGGTAATTATAACATGCAGCTAAGGTCAAACCCCACTACCCAGGGAAGAGGCAAGTTCCTTGCTAACTGGGAGGCTGCCCCCTTTCTTCAAATGAGATCAGCCTTCGGGTCCTGGTGAAGAAGGGTTCCTTCTAGTCAGAGGAACCAGGAGCCTGCAGCTCCTCCTGGTGGGAAGTGTAGAGGCCTGATATGACATTATGTGCCACTGAGCGCGGGATGCGGTCCCCGCTGCCTTGCTCACCTTGCTTCCCACAATGTGTGACATCAGTCCTGCCCACCCACCCTAAGCCTGTGGACCCCCTGAGCACCATTCACAGTGCAGACTGTCTCCCCAGGGAGGAAAGGAAGAAGCATTCGGGGAGTCTGATCTTTTCTGGGAGGTTGGGTGGGGAGGCGGAGGCCTTTGGGGTGAGGGTGTACATGTGTTCTTTCAAAGGTAATAAGAGACATTTCAACTCTTAGTTATTTCTCTGTATGTGAGGGAAATAGCCTTGGAGTCTGGACAAGTAACACAAGAAAAAAAAAACAGAGGAAAAAGAGAGAGAGAAATATATATATAAAACAAAACAGACAAAAAGAAAAGAGAACCCACAGACAGTGTGGAAATAGTTAACCTTGTGAACTGATTACCTTTACCAACCAGGAGGTATGTCTGGCCCCCTGCCTGGAGAAGGATGGTTAGGACTCTACAAGTACAAAGCTCTCATTATGGATGCATTCCCCACTAAGCTTTGAGAGCATACCTGTGACATATATGTGACACACGCCTCTGTGCAGTGTCTGGCGCTGCCCTCTTCCTAACACCTCCATGTTAGCTAAGCCATCAATCATTTTCTTCCTCATCAGGATTTGGTGACTGTTTCAATGGATCCCTTTTCTAGTAGGGACTTCACTCCAGGGTCCCTTTTTCATATTGGGAACCTATTTAATTAAACATCTTCAGTTGAGCCTGCAGAAAATACCCAACTTAGCTATAAACTTGACTTCTCATTTCCTGTGTTTAAATACTCCTGGGATCTCTCAAGCTCACCTCTAAAGCAATTTGCACCTACTTGACTAATTTACTTGGGCTACTTCCTATGTTTAAACATTCCTGGGATCTCTCAAACTCACCTGTAAAGCAATTTGCACCTGCCTGACTAAGCTATTGGCTACTCTGGAGGCAGAGGGAAGTAAGGGGTGTAGACATGCCCTACCACATTTTGTTAAGGATTCCTCATGAAAGTGGCAGGTGCCCAGGGAGTTAAATGTGTGGTAGGAGTCAGTGTGGCTCGTAACCCAACTGAGATCAGCAGAAAAGACCAAGACACAAGGTAAGCACTTGGTATGTTTGCCCATGTCACCCGACCATTGTGGCTCAGTGGTTGAGCATTGATCTATGAACCAGGAGGTCAAGGTTTGATTCCCGGTCAGGGCACATGCCCGGGTTGCGGGCTCGATCTCTAATAGGGGGCGTGCAGGGGGGAAGCCAATCAATGATTCTCTCTCACCATTGATGTTTTTATCTCTCTCTCCCTTTCCCTTCCTCTCTGAAATCAATAAAAGTATATATGTTTTAAAAAGACAAAATCCCATGCTTCCCCTTGTATGTTAAATAACAGATTCTCAGTGTGTGGAATGTTTACCGCTGGTATTAAGATGATTTGATATTGTAAGAGGCGAGGCACTGTTAGAAAAGTGTGCCCTTGGTACTTCTGTAAACCCATCCGTTTTTATCAGGGGGAACATCTTGGTGTCCTGTGACAGACTTAAACATGTCCTTCATATGTGTTATCTATAAGTTTAGCAAAGCAATAAGCTTTAGGCTCAGAGTCTCAGACAACTAATGATATCAATCTAATATTTAATAAATTGTTCTTGGTTATATCATGTTTATTCCATTTTTAAATAAGTGTTAAGTGTTTATCATTTGTCATAGTGGTGTAACACTTATTTTAAAAATAAATTTGCTTTAGTTAAATATTAATCAATGGGAGAGGAATATCAAATAACTAACAGTCTAGATGACCATGCCTATGAAGGAACCACTGGATCCTGATTACCATGCAGGGTCAGAGTGGCAGTTCCATACACTGATTTTGCATTAGAATCACCCAGGGAACTTTGAACATACATACAGATTGTAACACACCATCCCAGATCAATCAAATTAAAACCTCTAGGGAGTGGAGCCTGGACATTGATTTTTTTTTCAAAGCCCTTCAAGTGATTTTAATGTGCAGCCTGTGTTGGTACCCACTGGGTTGGAGATGCTGATGCTAAAGAATGAAGAGTATATGCCCCCCCCCACCCTCCCCACACACCCAACATACACATGGAGATAGCCACAAATAAATGGATTTTATGGCACAGTCCCACAAAAGCATTATTTTTTTTATTAAAAAGCTTTCTTGCTAAAGGAATAATAAATTGTAATTCAAAATAAATGATTCTCCCTTGTTCTGCAGATACAAATGCCTGGATGTCTGAACATATTCTTCTGGGACTGAGCTCAGGTTCAGCCATTAGCTTAATTTGTCACCTTGAGCAAGCCACTTGACTTTTCCCTGCACCAATTTCCATTTTTATAAAATAAAAGAAAGGATGTTTGACATGGATGATCCCTAAAGACCCTTTCAGCTGAAAATCTTCATGGTTCCTTATTTTAAATGGAAATAACCAAGACGATTAGTGTCCTTCTTGTTTGGGCATTAATGATGATAATCAAACATAGAATCAGAGGTGTGGGGTATGAGGCTTTACTTTACTTTTATTCTTATTGCAGAGAGGTTCTGGAAACTAATTTTTCTCTCCCTGAGCTGACAGTTCAGCCAGCAGGCAACCTTTTTAAAGCCTGCTCAAAGCAAGGGAGCCGGCTCGCGTATGCACAGAGAAGACATGGCTGACCTAGTAATGAGGACTGTGCAAAATCACATTGATTTTCTATTTTGACCTCCCTTTCCATTTAACCATTTGTCAATACGGAAGAGAGAAAGCTGTAGAATGCAATTTTTCAGCAACTGGAGAAAAGGCAACTTGTCCAGGAGAAGGAAGTCGAAGTACAATTTTGACAAGTACGCGGAGCTCTAAGCAAAGCTTTTCTCAAGTTTTATGCTGAATATAAATGTGTGGCTCCAACAAGTGTTCTGCATCCAGGTCATCCTGAATGATTGACTGTCCTTGCCCCACCTTATGCCTGCAGGCCAACCTTAGGCGCCCTTCTATGGTTTTTTTTTCTCTTATCTAACTCCCAAATGTCTTTCAAGACAATCTAGGGGTCACTTCTGCAAAGTATTCCATAATGATCCCAATAAAACCTTCACCCCTACTCAGGGCTTAGCATCCCTCAGTGCATAGAACCATATAACCACTGATACCCAAGTGTCCATATCACTGTCTGATGATTATGATGTTTATTTGTCTCACTTGTGAGATTACAAGACTTTTAAGGTCATGGGTGTGGCCTCTGTCATCTTCATCTATCTGTCCAGGGGCTGACACAGTGCCTGACATACAGTGGAGGTTTGGGAAATGATAAAGCATACTTAGTGCTTACAGAATGCATTCCTCTAAGATAAGTCCTCAAACATCCTGGGCTCAAAAAACATTTTATTTCTTCTATGGAAAGAGTATGCCTACTTGACAATCCACTTATAATTGATTCTCAAATCCATACTCAATTCCTAAACACAGAATTTTCTTTTTCTGACCCCAAAATTGAGACATATGAACAAAAAAACAAAACAAACAAAAAAACACAAAACAAAACAAAAGAGTGGGGGGAGGAAAGGTTCCAGGGAAAGTAACTTCACAGGGTGATCTGAATATAAATTCATAACTGGGCAGGTCCTGGTGGTAGTCACACTCCACGCATAGAACTCCTTTAGGAAAAGATTATCTCTGCCTTAAGCAAGCCCTGTCCATTGTTTTTGTGCATCTAGGTTAATACACCTTTGAAATAAGCACACTCACCCTCCAAAAATCATATGATCTTGTTAACTATCCTGTAATCCTTGCTTTCTTACACCTCACCTTCACTAACCTTCCTTAATTCCAAATGCATAAAAGAAATTGCAAAGCTGAGAATCTCCAAAGCATTTGAAATTCTGCTTCCTGGCACTGATCATCAGTTTGGGCTCAAATCAAGTCTTATGAAAAGTATTTATAGATTTGGATGTGTCTTATATCAACAGAAGCAATGGTCAACAGGTAGCATATTATGGGCCAACACTGCTCAATTGGTTGGGCCTCTCCAGAGTACTGAGTTGAAAAGGATTCTGAAAGTACATTAAGGCCAACCAAGGGCTTCTTGGTCACGTACGATATTCACCAGGGGTGCTGACAAGAAGTTTGCCAGCAAACAGGCTTTGTGTTGGTAAAAGTTGACCATATTAATGAAATACAAACAGGATTCAGATAGCTGAGATGTATGAATAGTAGCTTGAGCAAGCATTTTAGAAGTAGGCCAGCTACAAATAAAGCATCCCAATAGTCTGAGTTACTATTTGGGTCTACTGTTATTTATATACAGTGATGTACTGCTATTTGAATCAATTCTCTCCAACTCCATTTTGCCATTATGAAATGGTGTGTGTGTGTGTGTGTGTGTGTGTGTGTGTCTGTGTAGGTGCTCCATTCACCTAAGGGGGTTAGAATACAAGTCCAAGTATTTATTCCCTAAAGAGATGATGTACTTGCAGTATGGCAGGGCCACTTAAAAAGCTACTGTGATATTTTGACATAAACATAGATATCTGCTAGAGTCTTCTCCACATAGGGGTCAGTAAACTTCAGATGAAGATACTCTGTGATATGACAGTTATCTCTTTACTTGTCTGTTTCTCCTGTTGGAATTAAAGCTGATAAGGGTTTGATAAGGGTTGTTCAACTATAAACCATATTCATCTTTGTTTCATATATATATATATATTTGGATGGGCCAACACTGCTCAATATATATGTATACTAGAGGCCCAGTGCACAAATTCGTGCATGGGTGGGGTCCCTCTGGGTGGCCTGCAGGCATCGGGCTGAAACCTGCAGTCCAATGCTGCCTGCAGCTCCTACATGCTGCTTCCACTCATCCCGGCCCCACTGTGCCTGCCCAGGGTTTGCGCCCAATCAGGCCCAATCGGGAGAGGCTCACGTAGCCATAGCAGTGCCTGCCAGCCATGAGCCCTGCATCTGGCGCCCTCCTAAGGGGAGTGGCCTGAGGGATTGGGCTGAAACCGGCTCTCCGACATGCCCCGTGGGGTCCCGGATTGCGAGAGGACACGGGCCAGGCTGAGGGACCCTACTGGTGCACAATCAGACTGGGGAGGGACAGCAGGAGGGCTCCAGAGCATGTCTGGCCCATCTCGCTCAGTCCCGACCAGCCAGACCCCAGCAGCAAGCTAACCTACTGGTTGGAGCATCTTCCCCCTGGTGGTCAGTAAATGTCATAGCAAGTGGTTGAGCAGCCTTCGCATATCATTAGCATATTACTCTTTGGTTGTTAGGTTGTTCTGCCATTTGGTCTATTTGTATATTACCCTTTTATTATATAGGATATGTGTGTGTGTGTGTGTGTGTGTGTACACACACACACACACACACACATACACACTGATTGGCCAGATTATTATGACCACCTGACGTTTGTAGGCAAATTAGCCGTACACTGCATCGTATGGGATATGGAAGCCGAAGGCCTGTTCAAACACCTTTGCTGCCGGCAGTTACCAAGATAAAACATTTCCAATTTGCATAGGAACACAAGGATTGGACAGTCGAGCATTGGAAAAAAGTCATGTGGTCCAATGAATCACGCTTCCAGTTGCATTATGCAGATGGCAGAGTGAGAATTTGGCGGAAACAGCATGAAAGCATGCACCCCACATGCATGGTACAACCCTTCAAGCTGGTGGGGGCAGTGTTATGGTTTGGGTCATGTTTTCCTTTAATTCATGTGGAACAAGGTCTGAATAGCACAACATACCTAAGTATCATTGCTGATCAGGTTCATCCTATCATGTTGATGGTGTATCCCAATGGAGATGGCTTCTTCCAACAAGACAATGCGCCATGCCACAGTGCTTGTACTGTGCAGGAGTGGTTTCAAGAACATGAGGGAGACTTTACCTTGCTTAGGCGGCCCCCACAATCACCAGATCTCAATCCAATTGAGCATTTGTGGGACGAAGTTAAAAGAGCCATCAGGCAGCTGGTTCCACAACCATCAAACCTCACAGAACTGGACAGTGCTATTCATCACGCATGGTGTCAGATTCCTCGCATCACCTTTCAACATCTTGTGGAGTCAATGCCAAGAAGAATCACTGCAGCACTGAAGGCAAAAGGTGGCCCAATGAAGTACTGATGGGTTGGTCATAATAATCTGGCCACTCAGTGTGTATATACATACTATATAATGTGTATGTGTGCATCTCTGTGTGTGTGTTTGTAAAATTAGGCATATCTATATATATATATAAAACCCTAATATGGAAATAGACCGAATGGCAGAACAACCGGCTACTATAACGTGCACTGACCACCAGGTGGCGTGCGCGGAACATGGCAGGCATCAGCCATGGCAGGATGGTGGAGCAGGTGAGTGAGGGTGCCAGACCAAAGCAGGGCGCCAGTCGCTGTCATCAGGGTGAGCCTCTGGTGGTTACTGAAAATTCTTTGCTCCTGTGCACCACGGTCCCACCTGGCACTTGCACCTGCTGCTGGCGCTGGCCCCGCTTGCACCGGCGCTGGCTCCGGCTGCTGGCACCACTGGTGCTGGCATCAACAGGTGCGAGTGGTGGCTGTCAGCCCCGATCGCCCCTGCGGACTTCTCCATCTCCCCCTGCTCCTGAGGGGGGATTGGGGCAGCAGCCACCACTTGTACCCGCTGCTGGCGCCAGCCCCAATTGCTCTGCGCTGTCAGTGGGTATGAGCGGGGCCAGCGCCATCAGTGCGTGGGAGCAGTGGTGTCAGGAGCCTGGCTGCTGGCAGACAGGGGACCAGGGACTGCGGCGGGAGGGGCCGGGTGGGGGTGCAGAGAATGGGCCAAGACCTGCCCCAGTGCCCACTGAAACCTAGCGGCCCACAGTTCCTTTCAAGGTGCACGAATTCATGTATAGGGCCCCTAGTATATAATGATTTCCTGAACCCATGAAAATAAATATGGAATATTATTTACATCCCTCTAAAATTCAAAAATCTCTCTTTTACATATTTATTCATAGATGGGGCTTTAGTGAAGAATGTGTTTCAGAGTTTTGGAAGTGATCTTTTCCGTCTGAACCAGAATTTATTCTAATCCTAAATAATTTTCCTCAGCTGTGATATTGACCTACTTTAGACTAAAACAGTATGCAGGGCAGAAAATTCTGGTTTGGCTGCATCTAAGAATGGAAAATGCAGAAAGTGCAGCATGAATTGAAAACATTCGTTATAAAAAATGTCAATGAAGAGTAGAAATAAAAGAAATACTATACTCTCCACCCCCACTATGTTCATATACATATTATAAATAATAGATCAATGCATAGTTTTTTTGTTTTTTTTTTAAGGCACACTTTGCTGCCTTCCTATTGAAACTGTCCCCAACCTCATCTCGGTAGCTACCCATGGAAAGATTCATTAATCCTAGGTATGCAGCTCAAATACATACTGACTGAATACTGACCTGAACCGAGCACCCAGACCAAGAAAAAGAACATTATACATAACTCCTCTGTTCATTAAACTTCAGCTTTAACCACTATCCTGAATTCTAACCAAATACAATCATTTTACCTGTTTGTGTATTTACTATGAATGAAATTATGGTCCATTTTTCATTTGCACCCAAGCTCTTTTAGTCACGATTGTATTTGTGGGATTTATTGATATTGTTACACGAGTACAGTGAATATTGTGATGCACCACCCATACCCTAAAACCCCTCCAGGAGTAAAAGGACTCATTCTCCAAGCAGATGGGAGTGTTCTCAGCCAACTGAGAAAAGGCCTCACCTATGGGGTTGGCCACTCTCCAGGTGGCCAAACTCCAATGACTGCTCCACATCCCTGTACCTAGGGCCAGCCCTCCTCCCCCAGTTCTAGACATCTCTGATGGACCATTCTTTCCTTAAAACCCTTTGCAGTGTTGGCCAGAGAATCTGCAGGGACTAGCACAAAGCTTGACCTCCTCTATCTAATTCTGCTTCCTCTTTTTGCTTTCCTCACGTGCTGAGCCGGGCAGCACCTCTAATACCAACCTGTGAGTAAGCAGTGGTCTTTTGTTCACCCTCTGGAGTGTTCCACTCTGTACCTAAAACGCTTGTACCGTTGATGGGCATATGAGTGTTTCCAATTTTTGTAATTATAAATAATGCTACTATGAACATTGTAGTAACGTGTTTTGGTAAATAAATTTATGAATTTTCATTGAGTGGAATTGCGGGGCTTTTGCGTCTATATATTTTCAGCTCTTCAATATATCTATGTTAAGTACTGATATGCTTATAAATGACAGAATTCCCTCTACTCAAAGGAGAAAGGAGACAACTTTTAAATTGTACATGAGTTGTGTTGGATTGAAACATATTTCATATATACTTTAATTTTTAAAAGCTTCCCTAATGGACCGCAACACATATTTATTCTGAGTGTAGGGTGAGAAGAAAGGATTGTCCTTTACTTTGGATATAAAAATGAATACCAGCTAGGGGAAATGGAAGTCAAGAAGAAGCACTTAAATGCCTGGGGCTAAGTTTTAGAGTGTTTCCAAAATATGGTCTGTCTCTTGATAAATGTCAGAAAAATAAACTTAAAGAAGTCCTATGCAAAAGGAGGTGTTGAGTGCATAGTAACCTTTGGGAATTCAGGACGTCTTAAGCCATGGTGACATTGGTAGAGTGGTGGGGGGAACATCCTTGCATTACAGTGAAGGCATCATGAACATCTTGAAGTAGGAGAGTGGTGGGAATAGAGCCCTATTATTTATCCCACAGGAGGAGCGGGGCACATTTACTAGTGTGATCAAACAACAAAGAAACTAAAGAAAACAGGACTCTAACCCCACAAGAATTATGCAGCGCCATGTTCTGAGTTATGCTGCTGATTTTAAAAAATCTATTTTTAGAGTTGGAAAGGTCAAATTTTTATTGTAAGTTAAACCACATTATACCTTTGTTTTAATATGAACCTCCTTCAGAATGAAGAAAAATGAACATTGTTCATATGATTAAGATAGCAAGTACCTGGCACATCTTTCTAAGAATTAATTAATAAGCGCTAGTCTACCCACTTTAAAAAAAGATCCCCATGTAAATTAATTTATCCTACCAAAGATATGACTTCTATATTGTATATAGGGTTTAGCTTCCGTGATAGAATAGTTGTCAGGGCCCACTGTAATTAACTCTTTCATCTCCTGGAGATCATTGTCTGTTTGTTTACTTGTTTGATTTTAATTCTTTTTTAAAAAATATATTTTTATTGATTTCAGGGAGGAAGGGAGAGGGAGAGAGAGATAGATAGAAACATCAATGATGAAAGAGAATCATTGATTGGTTGCCTCCTACATGCTCCCTACTGGGAATTGAGCCCACAACCCAGGCATGTGCCTTTGACCGAAATCAAACCCAGGACCCTTCCATCTGCAAGCCTATGCTCTATCCCCTGAGCCAAACCAGCATCTCAGTCTGTGTGTGTGTGTTTATAAAATTAAAATTAAAGAAAAGAAAATAGACACTTTATCCTTTTGATATAAGGCGAGAGTCCCAATGGACAAATAACCATTAGAAAACACTGGCAATTCTGGGGTTTCAAGTAAAATGGTGTATGTATTTTTCAGGTTCTAGATGCTTTCTGTTCCAAGCTTCCATTTCAAAACAACAGGAATTAATGGCATAGGACCCGTGAGTGTGATCTGGCAGCCAGTGTCTCGGGGATGTGTGTGGGATAGAGAACAGAATAGATTTTACTTACCTATCCCTTAAAAAGAAACTCAGGATTATTTGAACTAATATTCTAGTGTGGAATAGAAGCTCAGAGCATGCTCACAGTGTTAGGTACGTTTTATAGTATAGTTGCATTTATAATTAAATGGCACACCAGACTAGTGTGTGAAGCTGAGCACTCCTAGGGAAGATTCAGAATGACCTATAGATTTGCCCATTGGCCAACCAGTTGCACAATAGATCATCACATTGATTATTTATCATGCTTTTTATTGAGGCCTGCTCCAGAGATGCTTTTTGCTAGGTCCTGGGGATACAAATATGAGTGACTTGTTCCAGTAACTCCAAGTCTAATACTAATATCTTTGCACAAAATCTGCTGAATGTATTGGAAGACATAGACTGTTAAGAGTGAGATGTTCTATCCTCTGAAATATAAATGAACTCAAAGATTTGTTATAGATAGAATACTTAGGTAGCTGCTCATATTTGATATATGCCACCCCATATTACAGCTACAATTACTATCATGGGTATAACATCACCCTGCTGAGTTCACCATACAAACTAGGGTTCACAGAGATTTTAATGATAATATTTTAAAAACGGATATTTTCTACTCAACTTTCTCATCAGGAATATTGAGGGTCTCAGTAGTACACTCGGGGTAACAGAATTATTATTGTTATTTTTATCAATGGTAGCACCCAGAATCATCTGCCATAAATACACAGTATAACTAAATCAATCTATCTATCTATTTATCTATCTATCTACATGCCTATCTCTATCTTCATTTCTCTAACTAAATATATCTATTCATAGAGCCAACCATTCATATGTCATTGTGTGTGGGATACACACACACAGGCATGTGTATTTGTGTCTTTGTCTAATTAACATTATAACATTATGACATGAAAATTTGCCCATGTTATTTAAAAAATCTTCCTAATTATTATAGTTAACTAGAGGCCCAATGCATGAAGATTCGTGCAAGAATGGGCTTTCCTTCCCCTGGCTGCTGGCACCGCCTTCACTCCAGCTGGAGATGCCTTTCCACCTTCCCACGCTGCCCAGAGGCCCGGAGCAGCTGAGGCAGTGTGGAATCCCAGCCACTCGGTGCCTGTGTATGCAAATTAACCCGCCATCTTTGTTGAGTTAATTTGCATACTCCTGATTGGCTGGTGGGCATCGCAAAGATACGGTCAATTGCATCTTTCTCTTTTATTAGTGTAGACTATATTTACTAATTGCCACATTATTTAACTATTCTTCTGAATCTGAAATATGGGTTATATATATTTTAAAAACAGAAATAATGTACCAGGAATGTAATTTTAGAGACTTAAAAAGAATTTCTATACTTCCAATGATAATAGTAGAATTATTGAGACGAATGTAGGATTGCTTTAAGATGTCACCTAGCAAACTCACTTTCTAAAAGTGCTACACTTTCATTAGCAATCATCAGTTCATGGGAATGGCCATATTCAGCATTCATTAGGTGCGGCCACTTTGAGATGACTAACTTAATAAATAAAACATGGTATTTCATTTTTGGTTACAGTGTTTTTTAAGTTTGTTTAACCCCTTACACCAATAAGTAACCATATTTTAAATGTCTGGTATTTTTCCTTCTATACTTTTCACTGTAAGCATACATGAACAAGTATACGTTGTCATGATTGTTTTATTTAGCATCACTAGTGTTAGAGTATCTTACATATGGCTATATAATGTCTGTGTATCTATCTTATCTATCCTACCTATCCTACCTATCTATCTATCTATCTATCTATCTATCTATCTATCTATCTATACATCCATTTATTCATCTATAATCTCCCCCCAAACACACACACACACACACACACACACACACACACACACAGAGTCCATTTTGAATTTCTTCTTTTGTGAATAAGATCTACATCTCTGTGAAGGTTTCAAAACAGCTAAACAATTTCTTAGTCTCACACTAAGGGATGGAGTGTATGCCCCATCTCCTTGAATCCAGGTTGGGCTTTTCCCTGCCTCAGCCCATAAGATCCATCTGGATGAATTCCAAACCTACATCATAAAAAGTCAGATAGTTTTCACTTTGTTCACTCTAACACTTGCTCTTAGAGATGACAAGTGGCCAGGTGGGGAATCTAACTGCACTGAGACTGCCATGCCAGAGACAACCTACAGGTGCTTAGCTTAACACCTGAGTGCGTCCTTCAGCCGTCACAACTCAGGTATTAGACACGAGTGAAGAAGCACCATGAAAACGGATGCACAGTCCCTGCTGTTCCAGCCCCAGCAGTTGAGTCACCCTCAGTCATTTGAGGACACATTGACGCAGAGAAAAGTCAACCTCAGAGCCCCCTTGCCAAATTTCTGACTCACAGAATCAGTGAGTTTAATCAACCTGTTGTTTAATACCACTAAATGCGGGCTAATCTGTTTATGGAACAATGTCTTACTTCCATTTTTATACTGGAACCTTCAAACAATTTCTAATTCAATGCCATTCTAAGCATCTTCTCTTGAAATAAATGTTCCCACTTTTACACATTCCTAAATGATAAAGCCTACACCGAAGTCTCTCTAATGATGTCCAAATATAAAAACTGGGTCCTAGAACATTCCACTGCCAGAAGCAGCAAATAAAAGAAAATACCATCCAAGTACTAACCATTAGCAAATACGTCCTAATAAGTATTGTGCAGCCTAATTAGATGATTTCCCATGTGTAATCTCTTCCTTGGGGAGGAGCTAATAGGAAAGGAAGACCTGAAGGAAATCTAGTCACAAAAGATAAAAATGAAAAGTCTACAACAATACAAAATAGACACAGAGGAGTTGGCTAGCAAGCCCTGCCAACTATTTCAAAAACACTGAATTTAGCCTGGCTGGTGTTGCTCAGTGGTTGAGCATCAACCTATGAACCACGAGGTCACAGTTTGATTCCCAATCAGGGAACATGCCTGGGTTGCAGACTCGATCCCCAGTAGGGGGTATACAGGAGGCAGCCAACCAACGATTCTCTCTCATCATTGATGTTTCTATCTCTCTCTCCCTCTCCCTTCCTCTCTGAAATAAATATATTTTTTAAATAAAAAAATAAATAAAAAATTTAAAAACACTGAATTTAGGATTGGGGTCTAGGCACTGCCATGTCCTGGTATAGTAAGTTTGGAGGGTTTTTAGAAAGGGACTACGGATCAGGGTCATTCACCAAATGACAGAACTGAAAAAGCACATTTTTAAATCTCATTCTGTATGTCCGTTCAGTCAGCGTTGTGTCCTGAAGTTCACAGGGCAAGCTGTATACACGGTAACGACTCCAACAAGTGCGTGGAGTGCCATGTTTCAGACACAAGTGGGAACACAGGTGATATTTTATCCAGAAAGCTTCCAGTTCAGTTCCCTCGGGATGTAGACACTGCACCGACATTTCAAACGTGAGTGCTATTTCTTACTGTCCCTTGATGTGTGTCATTCCCTGTGCTCACACTCGAGGAGGCCAGGGTGACAGTGATGTATCTCATCTGTGGGGGTAATTGCATATCTCATCCCAGCCAGTCTAATATGGGATTTCTGAGTCATTTTTTCCTGGCGGTCTATTATAACGATATCAGTAACTGTCGATAATCCTTTAGCATATGAGCACTGGAATTAAAGCAATAATTACCTGTCATTCGCCCACTAACATCGCATGTGGTTAGTGTCTTTAGCTGGTGACATTTCCATCTGCTACAGGGAAAACAAACCAAAGACAAAGAGATAATAAACTGAAATCCATTTCTTTTGATTTGGGATGCTGATACATTAAACAGCTTGAATGGGAAAGCAAGACTTTTACATTTAATTTTTTAAAAATGAGTTAACTCCAAATGTGTTATGAGTGAAGCTTATAACACAGGTAAGTTGGCAGTTTAGGCTGAATCTGAACCTCTGAATTCTCACCTGAGTCATGTGATAAAGCGATCTGTTAGTGGAGGCAAAGTTAAAGCCCACACTGCAAAGCCTAAATAAAGACACCCACATATGTACTGTGTATTCCAACAACTGCATTGTTTTATTATCAACTTTTAGTGTTGAATTAACTATAGTCTAAATGGTGTTAATTTGGGAACAAACTGAATGTGCAATGAACAGAGCTGGGACAGATTTCAAGGAGTAGTACTAATATCTCAGGAAAGTCCACTTAATCTTTTTGGATGCACTCATCTATATAATGAGGAAAAATAAGTATTTATTTTTAAATTAAATAAAAAAAATTTAAAAAAACCAGTTGTAAAGCTTATCCCATATAATCTAAGATAAAACTGTTAAATCTGGAGCCCACAGTAAAGCAGAGGGGATAAGTTCAATAATAATAAAAAAAATTCTACTCTACTGTCATTTGCTCTTCTGGCCTCCATAATAAGGGATAAATCACTTTCCCTTATAATATATATATACTCACCCCCACCCCTGTGGATGCTTTTAAGTTTTTTTTTCTCTTTACCTTTTTTTTCCCCAGAAATTTTGTTATGGTTTTATCTAGGCATAGTTTGCTTTCAATTTATGACCCCCATACTAGTCACTTTTCCATCCACCTTTCCCAAAACACACACACACACACACACACACACACACACACACACACACACACAAGTCCTGTCTGTTTTTGCATTTTCCACAGAATCCTTAGCTATTTTATTTGCATATTTTGTCTAGTGTTTGTGTTTGGCACCAGAATTATTTTGATGGGAAGTTGAATGGTGTTCTGATAGAACTATACATTTTGAAGTTTGTTGCTTTAATAATTTTATACCCCAGCTGTGTCATTAGAATATTATAATTAATCTACATATTATATAATCCTATATAATTATCTATGTTGTTCCTTGTCTATGGATAACAGTCATTCATTTATATAAATATATACAAGACTCTGCATAGTGTTATCAAACTAATCCATCCCTCCTCTTCCTACACCTTTACAATAATGTACAAATAAGAGCCTGGCAGGAGAGTATGTGGAACTGAATTAAACTGAAAACATTAATCTCTTCTAATCATTTCTGGCAGAGCAACAGAAAAGTATTTAGATGTGTTTGCCCTAGAATATCCTATTTATGATGCTCCTCCTTGAGACCATCACAAGACTAAAGATTCCGATGCTCTTGCAAAGTCTCTTTCAGAATTTCAGAGGAGAGTTCCATGTGCTGCCCTTTGTCTCTGAGGCACAGGAGCTGCACACTTTTGAAAAAAACTCTCTTTGTTGGAAACAAATAGCATTTCAGATGATATTTAGGTGATCTCCAGCACCCAGAAAGCAGCAACAAAGGTGTCTCCTTTCAAGGTCTCTCTGAATCCCTGCTACCTCTCATCTGCCATCCAATGTTCCCCAGGCGCTGCTGGCAGCTCTGCTCTGGGCACGGAGCACCTCCGTGTGAACTGCATCCCATGCCCAGGGTTCAGACAGGCTGCTTTTGCTCATCAGAAAGGAGAAGCAGAGGTCACAGATAGCCAACTCTCTGCTCAGAGCATAAACAAATCCCCCTCATTGATTGATCAGTCTGCTACAGCTTCATCATTTTTTGCTCTCTTAAATGCAGACTTGTTAAGATGGCACAGCATTCCTTCACTTTCCCACTGCCTCTAAGTCCCCGATGTTTATCCCAGTCACTCTCTGTCTTTGTCTTGCATCATTTGCTGTAGGTGTCCCGTCATGCCATGCTCCTCCATGCCTCTGTGCCTTAGCAGCAGGTTCTTCTTTCTGTGTGAACTTTGTACACTAGCTTCACCATCTCTAAGCTTGGCCTCTGTAGGATCCCACTGACTGATAACTAACACTGCATATCATTGCAAACCGCAGGGCTCTAGCTACATCCACAATCAAAATTATAGCCAGTAAACTAGCTCGTATCCAGTACAGTTGTTACCGAGGATTATTTTTATCCTCCAATTCTTTTCTTTTCTTCCTCAATTCATTTTGTTGTATTCATTAATATCTTATCAGATTTAAATTCAATGAATGTTAACCTACTATTTATTCTGTATACTTTCTTTTTTTAAAAAAAATATATTTTATTGATTTTTTACAGAGAGGAAGGTAGAGGGATAGAGAGTTAGAAACATCGATGAGAGAGAAACATCGATCAGCTGCCTCCTGGACACTCCCTACTGGAGATGTGCCTGCAACCAAGGTACATGCCCTTGACCAGAATCGAACCTGGGACCCTTGAGTCTGCAGACTGACGCTCTATCCACTGAGCCAAACTGGTTAAGGCTGTATACTTTCTTTTATATTTCCATAGGAAAACCACCCTAGATTATAATATAACTACAATATCCATTAAGGCATATAGTAAAGAATATATTTTTGAGATGTAATTGACATATAACATTCTATTAATTTCAGGTGTATAACATCACAATTCAATATATATATATAACCATAATGGGTCATGTTTTCACTTCTTTTCAGAGAAAATAAAGATGTTTTCAATAGCATCCTATATAATAAAAGCCTAATATGCTAAGTGTCCAACTGTTCGTTTGACTGTTCGACCAGTTGCTATGATGCACACTGACCACCAGGGGGAAGACACTCTGACCGCTAGGTTAGCTTGCTCCTGGGGTCCAGCCGATCAGGACTGGGTGAGACGGGCCAGACACGCCATGGAGCCTACCTCCCCCAGCCCCTCCCTGGCCTCTAAAATATTTCTTCTAATTAATTTGCTTTCAATGTGCACAAATCCATGCACCAGGACACTAGTATATAATAAATATTTGACTAAAGGAAGCAATGAATAGAGGAATAAAGAAAAAATGCATTGATGGCCAAATGAACGGATAGCAGTTTGGCAGTCTAGCATGGTTAGGAAGTCATTGCTTCTGAATTGGAACTCATTCCTGACACATATGCACCACCTGGGTCACTTCTCTGTGCCAGGAGCCGGCCACAGGTGGTGGGGGCTTTCTGCAGAATCTTTCTAAATGCTTCCTCATCTGCCATCGCCTGTGCTTGGTCTTGGTATGAGCAACCTCACCCTCTGGCAGTGATCATGTGCTGTTTTCCTACTTGTCAAGTAGACCCACACTGCTGTACTTGCATAAAATGAATAATCAGCACTTCGAGGGGCCGTTTTTTCCCCTCCTAAAATGAGTTTATTACAGGTTTATTTTTCATTGCCTATCAAACAGATGTTGCCTTCTCTCAGAGGACTTTTCTGCGCTTCCCAGTCCCTCTCGCTGGGTGGAATGCCAGCTGCCCCAGCCTCTGCAGAGCTGCTCACGGATGCTGGGAGGTGAGCGGGTCTGCCGCAGCCACAGGGAAGGGAATGGAAGTGCTGCTGCTCATGGCGGGACGGAGGGGGGCTGCTGCTTGAAAATGGAAAAATGCAAACAAGTACAGAACAGATGCAGACAAGTTCCAACTGCTGTGGAAGCAGCTTGGCGCAGGAGAAAGAGCATCGGATTTGGAACCGAACCGACCTGGGTGGAAATCCCACGTGTGCCATTCACAGTCTCCATGAGTTGAGCTCATTGCATCTTTTTTAAGTATAGATTTTTAACACCCAGACCATAGAGTTGTTGTATGGACTAAATACGTTTGTGGTGTATAATAGATTATCAAGAAATATTAGCTGGTCAACCCTTTTCTAAAAAAAAAAATTGTTACTCTGAGTGATTGGACCAAGCCATTTTTAACTATCATTTTTCTAAAATATCTATTTTGTTGATTTCAGAGAGGAAGGGAGAGGGAGAGAGATATAGAATCATCAATGATGAGAGAGAACCATTGATCGGCTGCCTCCTATAGACCCTACACTGGGGATCGAGCCTGCAACCTGAGCATGTGCCCTGACCGAGAATCCAACCATGACCTCCTAATTCACAGGTCAGTGCTCAACCACTGAGTCAAGCTGGCCAGGCTATAATCATCCTTTTTTTAAAAAAAATAACCTATCCCAAACATTATCTATCTATCTATCTATCTATCTATCTATCTATCTATCTATCTTTCTATTCACCCATCCATAAAATTTCCTTTTTATTTTAAGTGGCTATAATTTATGGATCACCATATTAGTACTACACAATGAACAAGTAAGTTACTTCATTTTTTTTTAAAGTTGTGTAAAGCCTGTCACAGTGAACAATTGCTCTCTCTCACACACACTCACATATCTGCATGCACTTGTCTGATAATCACTTTAGGGGAAATGTCTAGAACTGGATTTGCTGAGTCCAAAGTTTATGTATTCACACTTTATTTCATACAGCCAGATGTTTTTCCCTGAAAGATGTATCAATTTGCATTCCCACCAACAACATCTGAGAACTATTTTCCCACAATCTCATAAACTGAGGGCATTAATGAAACTTTTAAAATGCTTTCCTGGATGTCATTTTGTTAGCGGGCAAGAGGTGAAAATGTTTCATATACTCATCAGTGATTTGCTTTGTTTCCTTCGTGAATTAACCACAAAGAGGACTGTGAGTACAGCCCCTTTAACTGTTTTGTTTGAGGAGGAGTGAGATCCTTCCAAAACTAAGTTGGAAAGATGACCTCACGACTGTGGCCAAGGCAGTGCTCTCCAAAAATCCATCTAAAGGGCATTTCGCCACCTCCCTTGTGATCACATGGACTTAAAACATACTTATGTGTTTGTTTTTTTTAATATAAAAAAGTTACACACAAGAGCAGAGAAAATATATTAGTATAATATAAATGAAATTTTAAAATATTATTGATTTCAGAGAGGAAGGGAGAGGGAGAGAGATAGAAACATCAATGATGAGAGAGAATTGTTGATTGGCTGCCTCCTGCATGCCCCACACTGGGGATCAAGCCCACAACCTGGGCATGTGCCCTGACTGGAAATCAAACCCTGACCTCCAGGTTCATAGGTCGATGCTCAACCACTGAGCTACACTGGCCGGGCTAAGATGAATACTCTTGTGTAACATTCAAATGGAAATATTATTGCTAAAATAATGGCAAGACAAAATATGCAAAAATAATATGATTAATTAATTTCCCCCCAACCTCCCTAGGTTTATGGAGGTATACCTGACAAGTAAAACTGTATATATTTAAAGTGTACTATGAGCATATTTGATTTTGGTTGGTAAACACTAAGATGTGTGGCAGCTGGAATTAATTTCCCTTATGAAAAACAGTGTGGAGGTGCAGGTATTGCTCAGGATAGAGTGTTAGCCCTGCACCAGAGGGTCTCAGATTCTATTCCAGTCAAGGGCATGTCCCTGGATTGCAGATTTGATCCCTATCTGGGTGCTTGAGGGAGTCAACCAATCAATGTGTCTCTCTCACATCCATGACTCTCTCTCTCTTTCCCCGTTCCTCCCTTCCTTCTAGTCTCTCTAAAAATCAATGGGAAGAAATATCCTCAAGTGATAACAAAAAATAAACAAACAAACAAAACAGTGTGAAGGTGAAGCCCCTGAAGCCATGAGTGGTCATCCTGAGAGAGAGTATCATGTCTTAATTGAAGGCAGAGTAATGGTGTGCATACATGTACTTATTATGTATGTGTATATGAGTGTGTGTATGTGTGCAAACAGTGTCACAGTGAACCCAGATTGATAACATTCTATTGTCATGACATCACATAATCTTCTATGTCCCCTTGGATATCCTAGTCACAAAATTATTTATAAACTTAAGAACCTTCCATGGGTGCTGGTTCTAAACTGTTCTATTTAAAAAATACTACATGACAAATAACATAAGATCTCACTTATATGCGGAATCTAAATGAAAGCAAAACTCATAGAGTCAGAAAGATTCATGGTCACCAGTGACAGTGGTTCAGGGGTAGACAAAATGGACAAAGGGGGTCAAAAGATACAAACTTCCAGTTATAAGATAAACTAGAGGCCTGGTGAATTCGCACACGGGGGTGCGGGGGTCCCTCAGCCCGGCCTGCACCCTCTCCAATCTGGGACCCCTGGGGGATGTCCGACTGCCTCTCACAATCCAGGACCGCTGGCTCCTAACTGCTCACCTGCCTGATTGCACCTAACCCCTCTGCCTGCCTGCCTGATCACCCCTAACCACCTCTGCCTGCCTGCCTGATCACCCCTAACTGCTCTCCTACTGGCTTGATCACCCCTAACTGCTCCTCTGCTGGCCTGATTATCCCTAACCGCCTCTGCCTTGCCCCACACCCAGGACTCAGGATTCCTCCTCCAGCTGGTCCCAGACACCCGGGACCCGGGCTTCCCTCCCTCTGGCCGGCTGCAGGCACCCAGGACCCGGGCCGGCTTCGCCCAGGTGGGCCACAGCTGCAGGGGACCGTGGGTGGACAGCTTTGCCTGGGCCACAGCCACAGGTGCCTGGGGCTGCAGGGAAGGCGCTTGTCCCTCTCCTGGGCCGCAGCCTAGCTGGTCCCCATTCCATTTGCCCTAGTGTTCAGTGTCAGCTGTTATGGCGTGTCGGTGTGACAACCATTTGCATATTAGCTCTTTATTATATAGGACTAGAGGCCCGGTGCACAAAAATTTGTGCACTGGGGGGGGGGGGCGAGGGGGGTCCCCCAGCCCGGCCTGTGCCCTCTCCCAGTCTGGGACCCCTCGGGAGATAACAACCTGCTGGCTTAGGCCTGCTCCCGGGTGGCAGAGGGCAGGCCCAATTCCTAAGTGCAGCCCCTGGTCAGGCTCAGAGCAGGGCCGATTGGGGAGTTGGGGCACCGCCCCGTCATGCACAGAGCAGGGCGGATCGGGAGGTTGCGATGCCACCCTCAGTCACGCTCAGGGTAGGGCCAACTGGGGGGTTGGGGCACCACCCCCTGTCACACTCAAGGCAGTGTCGATGGGGAGGTTGCGGTGCCACCCCCTGTCACTCACAGAGCAGGGCCGATCAGGGGGTTGAGGAGCTCCCCCCTGTCACTCACAGAGTAGGGCCGATAGGGGAGTTGGGGCACCGCCCCCTGTCACACACAGAGCAGGGCGGATCAGGGGGTTGGGGCGCTGCACCCTGTCACACTCAGGGCAGGGCCAATGGGGAGGTTATGGCTCTATCCTGTCACACACAGAGTAAGGCCCGTGGAGGGGGGTTGGGGCGCCACCCTCTATCACCCACAGAGCAGCACCGATCAGGGGGTTGGGGCGCCCCCACTGTCACACTCCGGGCAGGGCCGATGGAGAGGTTATGGCTCTACCCTGTCACACACAGAGCCGCAGGGCAATCAGGGGATTGGGGAGCTCCCCCCTATCAGGCACAGAGCAGGGCTGATCAGGGGGTTGGGGTGCCTTCCCCTGTCACAAACAGAGCAGGGCGGATAGGAGGTTGTGGCCCCACCCCCTGTCACACACAGAGCCACAGGGCGATCAGGGGGTTGGGCGCTGCCCCCTGTCACGCTGATCCCGGTGCCGGGAGCCTCACTGCTCCACTGATCCTGGTGCTGGGAGGCATTATACCTTTTACTATATAGATAGAGCCTGGGTGCATGG
>NW_005871227.1:1438891-1461948 GCF_000147115.1 Myotis lucifugus | reverse complement strand
AGCTTCCAACCGCTCCTTGTTTTCTTTTTTTTTTTTTTTATTCTGGTCCAGCTTTAGCTCTGAGGCCTCGCCGCTGAAAACATTGATACAATGTTGCTAAAGCCTGGCTGAATGAAAGCCAGTTTCTGGTGTTTTGTTTAGCTTCTTATTTGCAATATAGTATATAGTTGCTTAGAGTTGCAGCTGAGAGGCCGGCAAGTGAGGCGGGGAACGTTGGAGTCCGCAGCAAGCAAGCCTCATGCTGGCTTCAGTGCCTGGCTGCCGGCCTCCATCTTGGCTGACAGTTAATTTGCATATACTCACTGATTAGCCAATGAAAAGGGTAGCGGTCGTACGCTAATTACCATGTTTCTCTTTTATTAGTGTAGATAAGCCATAGGGATGTAAGGTACAGCATGGTGACTGTAGTTTTAAAACTGTATTGTCTATTTGAAAGTGGCTAAGAGAGTAGATCTTAAAAGTTCTCATCACAAACAACAAAAATGTAATCATGAATAGACATGAATATTAATTAGATGTATGCGGTGATTATTTTGCAATGTAAATGAATATTGCATTGTTAACGTTGTACACCTGAAACTAATAAAATGTGATATGCCAATTATATCTCAATTAGAAAAATATTAGACAAAAACAAAACAGAACAATAAAGAAAACACAAGAACTTTAGAACCACCAAAGCCTACCTTCAAAAACCAAAGCTGTTCTTAGGAGACCTCCCTAAGCTATTCAGCAGTCCCTGGGCCCCCATTTGCTCCTCTGTAAATGGAGAATGTGGGTTGCTCTACTAAGATTTTCCTAAGAGTTAACTCAGCAAGTGGGTGTGGAGGCCCAGGACACATCTTGTGTTCTGGCTGGTGCACAGCAGGAGAAGGGCCCTGCTCTTTCTCCCTCATCTCACCTAGGGCCTGTTTCCCATCCAAATGAAAGCAAAAGTCAGAGAGTCAGAAAACAGACCGGTGGTTGCCAGAGACCGGGATACCCAAGGGGCCATAGAAGACTATGTGATATCATGAAAATAGCTAGAAATAGGATGTTGTCAATCTGGGTTCACTGTGACACTGTTTGCACACCTACACACACTCACATATGTATACATAATAAGTACATGTACCTGTTCCTAGTCCATGTAATTTGGGTAATACATTAGATAATTTTGACAGAAAAATAAAGCAATATGTCTTATAAATATCAAAATGCTGTATAGTTATTTCCCTATTCTTTTTAGGAGTCCGTTCATCTATTAAGGGTATTTCTTTGTTCACATCCACAAATATGGAGTTCCCAAGTGAGATTTTTTTTTAGGTGCTGAGAATAGAATTCTAGTCAGGGGACCTGAGTTTCAGCTCTAGTTCGCACTGACCAGCAGGATGACTTTGCAAAGAACACTTAGTCTGCATAATGGGGCAGTAATAACCCAATGACAGCATCATGGAGAGTATCACATGGGAGCACAGGTGGGCATTTCATTGGCAAACTCCAAAATGCCACTTACACAAATGTATTTCCTTTCATAGCCAAGTTTATCTTACTACCATTTTCTGTTTTAAGTTCTCTGTAGAGAGACATAAAGGCTTCATGGCATTTTGCTTTTTAAAAAATATTTTCTCTTTCTTTTTTATTTATTTATTTTTTAATACATTGTTATTGATTTTAGAAAGGAAGGGAGAGGGAGAGAGATAGATAAACATCCATGATGAGAGAATCATTGATTGGCTACCTCCTGCATGCTCCCCACTGGGGATCTAGCCTGCAACCCAGGCAGGTGCCCTTGACTGGAATCAAACTTGGGACCCTTCAGTCCACATGCCCAATGCTCTACCCACTGAGCCAAATGAGCTAGAGCTTTTTAATTTATTTTTGAATAGTACATTTCTCCAGAGGAGACCATTGGTTTTTCCCTGGTTTGCAAATACCAAACTATCATTCAAGCAGAATTACAGATCAATGTAGACATTTACTATCAACTTTGAGTGTTTCATTGTGTATAATGGTTTTATTCTTTCTGATTATAGACATAATTAGTTTTCATTATGTAATGAAAGAGGTTATCCTATATAATAAAAGCCTAATATGCAAATTGACTGAACACAGAAAGACCAGTTGCTATGATGTGCACTGACCACCAGGGGGCAGATGCTCAATGCAGAAGCTACCCCCAGCCCACAGGCCCCAGGCTTGCCAAGGCGGGTGTTAGCGGGGGCCCCCTGATGCCCTGCCAGTTGCCCTGCAGAGGGAGGCAACCAGCGGTGGCAGCGGGGGTCAGGGCCAGCAAGCAGGCGGCGCCAGGCTAGCCAGGGCAGGTGCCAGCGTCCCCCCTCCCCCACGCCCCGATCACACCATCAATCGGCCCTGATCGCTGGCCAGGTCTAGGGCCCCTACCCATGCTCGAATTTCGTGCACCGGGCCTCTAGTACAAAATAAAGGTAAAAAGACTAAAGCCCCCCATCTAGGTATCAGTGAAGTGTTTGTCCTTCCCATATTTACTTGGTATAGAAATACGTACATGTACACACACACACACACACAGCTCACACATTCTGATAACACTGTTGATAATACTCTGCATTTTGTATCGCCTATTACAAATATTACAGTGGATACATATTTCTGCCTCAGTCTTCGTAGCTGTCACGGGGTTGCTCATGGCCAGAGCTTCCTCCAGGAGGAGAGTGTAAGCTAGATTTATTGGAAACTCAAAGAAATGAAGGGCGGACATGAAGAGGTCTCAGGCCAATAAGTTGTTTTCTCCTCTGATACTAACACTGCTCTGTTGGAAGCTAGCTATTCAGAATGCTTATTCCACTGAGAGAGGATGTGCTACATTAAGTCCCCAAGTCTCCAGGCCTCCTTGCATGGGAGTCCAAGGCAGTGACTTAACTGTCCCTCTGACATCCACTCACTCAGCTCAAGGAAAAACGGAAGACCACCTAGAGCACCATCCACACCCCACAGGGGAAAAGTGCTTCTCCGTGGAACAAAGGCCAAAATATCCACAAGACAAGAAAGATTAGATTGCTGTACCCAAGGAAGTGATTAATCTGTTTGTTCTCCTTGAAATTCATCAAATTTTCACACAGGTATGAAATGTAAGATATGGAATATTAAGAAAGACCTGAGGAAAGGTTACATGTAAAATGGTTCAGGCTTCACTCTAGTCTAGGACTTAAGCTAAAAAGTAAAAAACATTAAAAAAATTAAAAATACTTCATAGATCACAACCTCTTCCAGTTATAAAAACAAAGAAGAATCTTAGCTATTTTCCTCAATTATGACATTATTATTAATAACTAGAGGCCCAATGCACAACATTTATGCAAGGGACTCGGCCCTCACAGCCCCAGCTTCGTCCAGAATGTCATCCGGAAGAAGGTCATTTGGCTGCCTGGGCTGCCTGGTCTAATTAGCATATTATACTTTTATTATTATAGATAATTAATACACTTAACACATCATCCAGTCTCATCTTCATACCTTTACATGTGTTAGTTACTAAATCCTCCTAGCTAGGTATCCTGTGAGGTAAAAACTATTATTAATAACTTTATTTTAAAGAGATGACAAGTAAGGCCTAGAGAGTTAGGTTTTCAGAGCCAGAATTTGAACATAAGGAATCTG
Source organism: Myotis lucifugus (assembly GCF_000147115.1). Lineage (NCBI taxonomy): Eukaryota > Metazoa > Chordata > Mammalia > Chiroptera > Vespertilionidae > Myotis > Myotis lucifugus. The sequence goes on along the minus strand of NW_005871227.1, from coordinate 1,458,330 downwards.
GTTGCAGGATCTAGGCTGGCTACTTCAAGAGGGAAACAGGCTAAGCATGTTCCTCGAGCAACTTCTGTCATTGGTCTCTTAAAATGCTATGCATTCTCTTTCCAGATCTGTGACCAACTTATCACTCTTTTCCTCAGTCTCCTCTTTCAACTAAGACAATAGCAATTAGCATTAAAGCAGGTAACATAGGTAAACTATTTAGCACATTTCCTTGCACACATGCAATGTTTGGTAAGTGATAGCTATTAGTTGTTATTATTCCTTTTATTACTGTCATTGTGATAAGACAGTTTGTCAAGATAAGATGATAACCAGTCTGACTTTCACTAGGAGGGATTGTAGAACTGAAAAGCAGCCCTCACAGTGACCAAGACTGGAAGTGATGTTTTCGTAGAACACAATAGTAAGTTCAAGAATTCCTCTGTTCAGCTCTATATAGTAAAAGAGCAGTCACAGAACATATACACGTAGTGGTAATGTGCCATCAGGATTCAGTTTTATGTGTTGGCTTTGGGTGGGGTAACCTTGTGGGGGTTGGTGGGAGGAAGGCAAGTCTAAGTCTCAGAAATCCTGCTGCTTTGGTTTAGAGACCCAGTCAGTATTTTGAAGAAGACCAACATTTTTTTTAAATATATGACTTTATTGGTTTCAGAGAGGAAGGGAGAAGGAGAGAGAGAGAAACATCAATGATGAGAGAGAATCATGGATCGGCTGCCTCCTGCACACCCCCTACTGGGGATCGAGCCCACAACCCAGGCATGTGCCCTGACCAGGAATCGAACCATGACCTCCTGGTTCATAGGTTGACACTTAACCACTGAGCCATGCCGGCCAGCAAAGGAGACCAACGTTTTGCTGACATGCATATATTGGTGCACATGAATATCCAGAGTGCAGTAAAGGTGAGGAAGGAGGTGGATACAGCAAAGAACAGAAAATGAATACATGCTCTGGTCTCCCCCCAGTATACACCGATTAGAAAAGTCCCTAAACAGTAAAAATCACAACCTTAAAAATAACACAATTTTCATCCTCACCAACTTCCTGCTACCACATTAAGTGAAAGTGGTAACATCTGTTTCCCAGGCAGGTAGCTCGCACTTCCCATGTAGGCCAATCGGATCCCCAGCAGGTGAAAGATCCAGCTGCCTGGTATCTCTTTCCGAAGTGCATCTTTATGCAAATCTTGGTAGAACTAAATTTGCTTACTTTCCATTCTCTCAAGTAAAATTTACTTCTTTTCTCCTCTTTTTCTTGGATCTCACATGGATTTAATAAATATAAACTATTTTTTCCTCCAATCACTTTTCCATTGAATCTTTCTTTAAAAAGAGGAAAAACCTTTATTGGAATTTTTCTGGTCAACAGTAACCCATACAGTATCTTTAAGACAATTATAGATTACATGTTATGTCATAAATGACTAATTGTATTCAATATGGATGCCTAACATTATGCTCTTATCATCGTATATCTAATGATGGGTAGTGTTCAGAGGTTAGCATTATTTAAGTGAAGTAGCTTGTCCAACGTCACAGGGCTGCCTGCTCACTGTGCTCCTGTATTGCCACGTGAGCCCCATTCAATCTGTTTACCACTAGGTTCAGAAGTGCTCCTCAGCATCAGCCATTCATCTGGAAGGTCGTTTACCACATGTTTGTTTTCAAGATTTCAGGCGTGTAATTCTTAATTTGCACACAGGGCCCTGTCTGAGTGCTTGTCCCCCAATAGGAGAGTGAGTCTCCCATGTGTTTTCTTAATTCCATTTTCACTGCCCCTTTTTGAATTGTCATTGTCTCTAGCCCTGAGTCCTTGCGGCAGACCAGGGATATTCTAATTTTAACATCTGGCACATTTGGACTGCTCGTTCTAGGAGGTTTGACATTTTCTTCTGAAGAGGAGAAATGTTCTTTTGGGGAGTTTGCGTTTTAGAGGGTGAAGCCAGGAAGTTGGAGAACTTGGCATCAACTAAGAAACTGCAATTATATAGGATTCCAAATGGCTTTCTCATCGGCAATCACAGTTGCCTTCCCATGAGGTACTCACCAGCTACTTTAAACTCATGAAGCATGAATCTTTGCTGTCAATGGGATAATTTGGCTACAGGATGAATTTCAGCCACCTATGACTTATTTTAAAGCCATTTCTTATGTAAACATCTAATCCTAGCTCCCTTCTACCTTTCCTCATACTGTATGTTTAGAAAACTTGACCATGTGACCTTCTATGTCCATATTCAAAATTATCCTTTAGTTACCTTTACCCTTTGACTTTTTGACATTGACCAGAGTATACTTTACCTTCCCCCCCCCAAACATTCTAGTTTATCTTCCATACTTGACTGAAAATCTGTGACTATGGGCTGCCTTTTCATCCTTAAGATTACGATGCATAAGTGGGATGTGGTGGGTGAGAAGCCAGCTAATATTGTGTATGACTCACGTGTGAGTTAGATGCTAGGTTTATATCCATATCCATTTTAAGCCTCAAAAACACCTATGATATAGCTATCTCCATTTTCTGATAAGAGTAGGGGCTCTCAGTGTTTAGTGCAACATGGAAAACGATCACAGGTTTGTTTGAACACTGTGCCATATAGTGCCAGAGACAGGGTCACAGGTAGAGTATGTGCTCAACTAAGATATCCTGATTTAATGAAAAAGTGAGATTAATATCTCAGTTTACTACTTCCATTAACAATTGCATCGTGAATTAAATTTTGAGTTTACCAATCTGTCCAACACATACCGAATCTGAAGGTGGGGGAAGAGGTTGTTTCCAGCAATGTCATCATCGTGTGTGTAACTTTTCTCCACTACTGAGCCGATTTGATTTTACAAGGCCGAGGCAAGTAATAAAATCAGACTTCTGCTAGAGTGAGGCTGCTTCCCTAATTGCAAATGTAAATGTTGCCAGGTGTTCAGCTCCCTTGTTCTAATAAATAAATGATTAGGAAACATGATTAATAGGAAGCTCGCTGCCTCGCTGAGCAGAGTGTTCCCGGAGAGCAATGTGGGGAATTGATTTAGAGGGCAGAAGGCGCACTTAATGGTATGCTTCCAAGCGGTACCGGCAGAAGACACCACATGCCTGTGTAGGGCATAGATGCCAGAACAGCATTCTGGACATGGGAGGGGCCAACCAAGACCCCCTGAACTGCTAGAGGTAGGTGTTGGGAGAAAGGCCACCTGAAATTGGTACGACTTGATAGTTTAGATGTGTCCTGAGTCAAACTGAATTTGGTACCCAAACCTGTCACTTCCAAGGTATGTGGAACTTGGCAAGCTCATTGGCTTCTCTTATCTTACATTTCATCAGTCTTCCCATGACTATAACACCTGTCTCAAATGTAAATATTGAATGAGATTTTGAATGTGTAAATGCCTAGATCAGAAGTAGTTCTTCCTAAACCAGTGATGGCGAACCTTTTGAGCTTGGCGTGTCAGCATTTTGAAAAACCCTAACTTAACTCTGGTGCCGTGTCACATACAGAAATTTTTTGATATGTGCAACCATAGTAAAACAAAGATTTATATTTTTGATATTTATTTTATATATTTAAATGCCATTTAAAAAAGAAAAATCAACCAAAAAAATGAGGTTGCATGTCACCTCTGACATGTGTGTCATAGGTTCGCCGTCACTGTCCTAAAGGGTAGTCATTTAGCACTTATTAGAGGCCCAGTGCACAAAAGTTGTGCACTCGGCGGGGTGGGGTCCCTCAGCCCGGCCTGCACCCTCTTGCAGTATGGAAGCCCTTGGGGGATGTCCAACTGTCAGTTGGACATCTTTAGTGCTGCCACGGAGGTGGGAGAGGCTCCCACCACCGCCACTGTGCTCGCCAGCCAGGAGCTGGCTCAAGACTCCTGACTGAGTGGCACTCCCCCTGCGGGAGCGCACTGACCACCAGGGGGCAGCTTCTGCATTAAGAGTATGCCCCCTGGTGGTCAGTGTGAGTCATAGTGTCTGGTTGTTCTGCTGTTTGGTCAATTTGCATATTAGCTTTTTAAAAAATATATTTTATTGATTTTTTACAGAGAGGAAGAGAGAGGGATAGAGAGTTAGAAACATCGATGAGAGAGAAACATCGATCAGCTGCCTCTTACACACCTCCTATTGGGGATGTGCCTGCAACCAAGGTACATGCCCTTGGCCGGAATCGAACCTGGGACCTTTCAGTCCACAGGCTGACGCTCTATCCACTGAGCCAAACCGGTTAGGGCACATATTAGTATTTTTTATATAGGATTCTCTTTATCCACAAAATTCAAATCAATTTGAGAAAACAACATATATATTATAGTCCCTTACTGGAAAAATACATTCCTCATCAGCATATTAATGACTTTTAAAAATTCGTGCAATAATGAAGCTTACTTAGTTTTAACCCAGTAATCCACAAACACATTCTGCCACATGAACGTAAATAATCACTTTTTAAATACATTTTGGGAAATACTGTGTTATCTTAAGGAAGAGTGTGATAAAAAATTAAGATACTATTCCTATGAATAAACATCTATGGCATTATTAGGCATATAATAGGTATCTTTCCCCTTCTGCCAAAGCAGAAATTTGGGGAAAGAAATCAATATCTCTAGAGAAATGAGAGCGAGCTATTAGTTCAAAATTCTGCAAATGCTCATTGTGTTTGATAACTTGGCACAATATAAATTCTCCATTCAGAGTCCCTGTTCTTGTTTAAGTTTGTGACTGCCTTTGGGAGTAAGAAGCTGATTTCATATTGAGATTCAAAATGAGAAGGGAATTGACCTACTGGTGCAATGTGGAATACTGTTCTTAAAAAATGGTCAAATATGTATTTCCAACCCTATACTTATGACCTTGTGACATTGCTGGTCCTTTAATCAAAGACTTGAAATGTATTTCTTTAAGCCCTTGAACCTTTCCTGTGCTATGTGACTCTCACTGGCCAGTGGGATATTAAAAAATGAAATGCAAACAAAAACTTCTAAAATGTTTGCACATTGGGACTTCTTTTGCTTTGCATCCTCCTGGTACCATGTGAACAAACCTGGATGGATGTGCTGCAGGATGAGAAATCAGTATCCCAATCATCCCAGGTGTGGAGCAACAGGATGTGCGAGCAAGTCTAACCCCTGGTCACCAACTAAATCATGGGCAATTCTTAGTGGTTGTCATTTTAAATCACTGCGTTTTGGGGTGGTTTTAATGGTGCAACAGATAATTCATACAAGCAAATGGTCATGAATACTAGTCTAGCTCACTTGTATAACATAAGAACCTGGTTATAGAGCCTGGCATATAGTCCTATCTCAAAATACACAAATTTATATATTGTCTCTATTTGTAGATATCTAAAACTGAGGCTTAGAAATATGAACTAGCTTCCTGAATATCACACAGCCCCTCAGTGCCAGTCATCCATCTAGCTCTAATCTCATTAGACCTATAGATTTTTTTCTACATGATATTCTACTTCCTAATTCTCTCTGTAATTCTAAAATTTCAGGGGACAGCTTTTATCAGAATCACAAGGCTGGCATTGTACCCTTGATATCTATTATGTACTCTGATGTTTTACAAGTTGAGGACGATCCAATCGCCTCCTCAGATGATTGTTTTAGAGATGCTAGGACGAATGATTTCTGAGTTACAAGTAATTCCAGACACCCACTATCTATTACATGGCAGACGATGAGCAATTTACATGCATCTAAAAGAACTATCTCTTCAGAAAACCTTACTTATTAACACTCGATATATGGATGCCATCAACAGAGTTGTGAACAAAATAATTGACTTTCAAATAAGTTTTACATCAGCCTGTTTAATCATGCCTCTTTAAACAAAACAAGATAATAAAACAGACATAACTGTGTCTGTTGGTCTCTTTTTTTCTTAGAGAGTTTCTAAAGTATATATATATATATATATATATATATATATATATATATATATTCATCATCACTATCACCATCATTGTACTCTACATGTTTCCAATAGACCCGGTAGATTAATGATCATATCTATTATTGATAATACTTATTTCTCCAGAGAAACTGTAGAACAAGTGCAGAGTATTTGCTGAATAAATGAAACCTGATTATTGTTACATCACTACCATATTGCTGGCAGTTGCATTTGCATTGATTTTATAGTGTTTGAATGATTAAAACCCACATAAAGCAATCAGATTTTAAATAAAAGTCTTAGGCAGTGTTTTTTTTTATTTTTTTATTTAAGCAGTAATAAAATACATTTAGCATTTGAAATAAATAAAACCCAGAAAAATAAAAAACAATTTTCCCAAAAGTATTTGCCTAATAAAAGCAGAGAGAAATTGAGGGGCCCAGAATTCTGATTTATAACCACAGATATATAGAAATAGCATATTTGTGATTGTTAAGCCAAATATTGTAATTTTGTCGAGTAGAATATTGAAACCAGCTGAAGGTGATTGACAAGGAAGAAACTCACAGGATTAGAAATAGAACTTAAAGCATAAGTTATCTATGGAAACAGGAAAGTGGTTTTCCAGAATGCATGGGCTGTGGGAGAAACTAATGCTGAGAGAGTAACCCACTTTAAATTGGCAAAAATCAAGTGTCAGTGAAGAAACAAAATGCCCTTTTAGTTTATTGTTTTTAAATGTAGAATAAATTCATATAAAATAAAGTGAAGCATTTTAAAGTGTCCAGTCCACTGGATTTAATGAATTCACAGTTTTGTGCAACATCACCACTATTAAATGCTTTGAAAATATTTCATCACCTCAAAAGGAAACCCATGAAGTAGTCACAACCTATCGCCCCTGTGTCTGAGCAAGGGGCCATCACCACTCTGCTTTCTACATTCCTGAGATAAATCCCACTCCATCATTTGGTATAAACCTTTCATTATGCTGCATAAGGAGTTTGAGGCTCTCTGAACTGATCAAGGAAAAACACAGGGCCATGAGATTAAAGCAACTGACAAAGAACTTACATGGGTGGTACTTTGATGGGTGCATGAGGGGGGAAGTCCCTAACAGCAGAAGACTTTCAAGAGACAGTAGCACAGAGGTTACCCCCCAGTTGATAGAAGAGGACAAGGATGCCCCTAGGGAAGGGGTAGGGGGAGAGGAGAGAGGTGCTGCATAATAAATAAACACAAACTTACTGGCGTACAATAATAAGACTTTGTTATTTGCTCGCACATGTGAAGGTCAACTTGTGTGACTCTGCTCCATGTACCTCATTTTCAGGCTCAGGTTGTGGGAACAGCAGGTACTCCTGATATTTTTTAAAGAAATGGTAAAAGCTCAAGAGGGTAAGACAAAATGCCCCAGAAATCCCATGTTTCTGCTAACATTTAATTGCCCTGAGAAAGTCATGTGACCAAGCCCAGACTATCATATCAAGCTGGCTGGTATACTCTGCACCAGGAGACCATGACAAGAATGTGGATTTACAATATTGAATAATTGGGTCCAATACTTAACTTTAGCTTGTATAAAGAAGGGCATTTGTGTACCATGCTGTTAAGTTTTGAGAAAATTGAAATTTTCTTTAGATAGTATTTAATGTCTACATCTGAGGTTTTATCAATTATGAATTTCAGATTAAACATCACTTTAGCTAGGAATATTCGCATGCCTCATAAGAAAAACTAGCAATCCTTGACTATTATGCACTCAAAAGTATACCTGACATTTAGTGTAGATTATTTATGTTCTTCTCAATAGCTCTGCAGGTGGATATTTTACAGATGGGGAAACTTTTTCAGATGGGAAACTGAAAGAAAATATTTTTAAATAACCTTTCCAGAAAAATAGAATAATCATCAAACTTAGTTCACCATGTGTCAGTCAATGGTATAAATGTTTTACATGGACTAACATTTCATATGCATTATTAAGGTCAAAAACCATTGTTCTGCCTCTTTGGTGAAGAAATTGAGGTATGAAGTAAGTGCCTTGACCAAGAGATTTAGCCACAGAAATGTACGGACATAATATAAGTTTGTATACAAAGTATGGAAGGCAAATTAATCAAGTTCCAAACACATTTATCTTATATAACCCAAATCAAGGGGTGACAAGTAGCCAGAGGTAAAATTTTCATGTTGTCATGTTTCTGTTTGTGTGCAAATTTTAAACAAGGTAAAACAAATGTAACACCTAAAACAAAACAAAACAACAAAAATCCAAAACAAACAAACAAAAAAACACATACACGAAAAACAAAGCAAAACCAAAAACACAAAACCTAGCCAAATTGAAATAATTATGCCCTTTTGATTTTTGGTCTCAGATGATCATTCATTTCTAAGTTGTTTCTCTTTTTGGTTTAAAAGGTAGAGAAGGACTGTAGTGCCTTGCTAAGTTTCTCAGTGCATGAAAGTGACATTTGCTGACCTCTGGAGCGTCAGTTAGAATATCCCCCATTTAACCTGATCCCGGGATCAGTGCCTGGTTTTGAGACGAGACGCCTACTATGATTGACAGTCATAGGTGCAGAAGTCACTGCAGTGTCTATTAGAGACACCGGGAGTCCTGAGCCATAGCCTCAGATTGCTCACCAGTTCACAGCACCGGGAGAGTGGGTGAGAGAGATTATATATTTATGTGTATTTATATAAATACATGTTTACATTATTATATATAAATATTTATGTTATATATAATGTGTTATATATTTTCACAATTTTGAGTTTTAGAAATATCTTAGAGGCAGAGCTTAATCTGATCATCTTTTCTGCCAAGGATATTTATGAATGCATTTTCATAATGAAAAAAATGTAAAATCTCAGATCAGCATGAAGATTTTGTATGAAGCAGTCTCCCTGACAGCCAAAATGTTATACTTTCCTGGATGATGATGATGATGGTGGTGGTGATGGTGATGATGACAGTATGCTAATAGCAACAATGTTAATGGTAAACTTATAATAGTCATAGCTAACATTTTATTAGGCATATTATACTATATGTAATCTATACTAATAAAAGCCTATGTGGTAATCACGCCCTCACACCGTAATAATCCATCACCAGGAGGCGGCGTGCTCAGTGGGCGTGCAAGGGTAGGCAGGGATTGGACGCTGCGTAGACGCTGGAGGTGGGTACTGGCAGCTCCTCGCGGCAATGCCGTGGGCGGGTCCCTGGACCCCCGGCTTCGGCCTACCTCTTTGGGGCAATCCATCAAGGAGCCAAGGATGGGTGGGTGGGGCCTACCTCTTTGGGAGATCAATCGCGGGGCTCCCACACTATGAGAGGGCACAGGCCAGGCTAGGGAACCCCATGCCCTCGAGTGCACAAATTTCGTGCACCAGGCCTCTAGTATCTCTTATAATATCTCAACAATTTTTTAATTTAGGGTTAGTTCAATTTACAGATGAGAAAACTGTGCCCAGGAATTAGTTTCCCAAGGTTATGCAGCTGGTAAATATTCATCAAGGTCCAGGAAGCCAGGCATAGGTAGCCTTGCTCTGCTATGCTAGGCGTCATCCTATCGCTGGCCAGACTCTCTGATATCCTAGGACTAGCCCATGCTATTTTCTTTGCTGGTTAACCTATTCCTCTATCTCCCTTCACCTTTTGTTCCCACCAGCATTTTAAACACTACTTTTAGTAGGGGTCTCAGGTTGCCCTAAGATTGGGTTACTTATTCCATTTACTTGTCAACTTTTTCTACAAAATATAAATTTCTAGAGAGCAGAGGTTATGACTCCATTGTAAATCCTAACAGGGAGTGGCTTAACACATATTTGTGAATCAATTATTGCCACAGATTTGTAATGGCAGCTGTTACATAAATCCTTGCCACAATCAGGTTGTTGATATGCTCATTTCTAATTCTGATAATAGCTCTGCAAAGGAAATAAGTCTTTAAGTTATTTTCACCACTATTACTACTACTATGACAACAATGATATTATTATTGGCACTTCACAAATAAGTTAGTTTAAGTAACTAGTTCTCCCAATGCTAAAACTTGACAAAGCTAAGATGAGTTTTGTGACTATAACTGTGTTCCCTATTGAAAGAACCTTTGGATTTGCCATATTAATGTTCAGTGGTTACATCATAATGCGCTTAATTTTGCTTAAGTTGCTTCTGTTGCCATCCACCTTTTCACCCCAAGGTTGGTGCTGTTGGGAGAGAGACAAAGAAAGTCTCTCCTGTTACAAGAGCCCTGGTGAAAGCAGGCTAACCTTTTCTCTCCTCCTGGAGTCGGCTATATTTGCATAATTGTTTTGACTCTGCTGCCTCTATTCAATATCTCTCTTCCTAAGGTTCAAGGTCAGGGGCAGTTGCTCATGGGCGCACTCATTCAGAAGCGGCCCTTGGCACCCTCATTTCTCACAGTCTTTGTTTTGTTCATCTGTTGGGGAAGCCTGGCTTTCCAAGGGCTCACTGGCTGGTTAATTGCATTCCCAGGTCCTCTAAGAAGGCTGGCACACCTGCTCTGCACTTACCAACTCCTTTGATCTCTCCAGCAACATCCAACTTTGATTATGTGAAAATCTGTAACTGTAATGCCTGCCTGGAAAGCAACTGAAAACCTCCATTGTGACTATTTTGACCTGAAAGAGAGGCTATTTTAGGGCTGGTGTGTAGTGATAACCAGAAAAAAAAGAAACACACACAAAACAGACCTACTTGTCTGTCTATAATCCAGTGCAGGATTTGATTCACCTGATGTTTGCCAGATGTTAAAAAGATATGATTAAAGCTAACACACTTTACCACAATTTTTAAAATGCTGGTCTACTATTACATTTCTATTTTCTAAGCAATCATAAAAATTGAGGGGTAAACAGAATTAAGACCCCATTTCTAAATACATACAGAAGGAGAAAAAACATACACACAAGAAAATAGGAAAAAAAACATAAACAACTATCCCTCAGTAGATGAGTGGATAAGAAATCTGTGGTGCATTTGCCCATTGGAATACTACTCTACTGTGAAAAGAAAAAAAATTTACCCTTTGTGACAGCACGGATGGAACGGGAGAGAATTATGCTAAGTGAAATAAGACAGAGAAAGCCAAGTACCATATGATTTTCCTCATATGTGGAATTTAATGAACAAAATGAACTAGAGAGCAGGCAAACATATATGGTGAAGAGGGGAACTTGGGGGGATGGGAGATTGACCAGAAAAGAAAAAAGAAGAGCGAGAACTCATAGACATGGGCAATAGTGTGGTATGACAGGGGAGAGGGGGGAGGGGGGATGGAAGAGGGCATAGAGTGGATAAATGGTGATAGGAAAAAAATAAATAACACCATCTAAAAACAAAAAGAAAATACTTTTTCTTGGTTGGCCACAAGACTTTTCTTGCTGGCAACAAAGATCTTACTTTATTCATCCTTCTCTAGAGTTTACTGAACTAATGTAACAATCAATGGGAACTACCATTTCCAATTTCATTTAATCCAGATTTCTTGTGGTGACTATCCAAAGCCATTAGAGTAATAATGGTTATTTCTCTACTATTAGATCTTATTTTCAGTTCAGGGGTAATGCATCTTATTTCCCTTCTGGAACATGGGCGTCTCTTGTTGCTCCGGAGTCTCTAATTAGGCCATCTGTTTTAAAATTAGTCAGGCATTGGGAATGTAGCTAGTTTTGTTTGTGTGTATTCCTCTGTGTGTTTATTTTATCTTTACCAATGGCTTTTCTTTTTCTAGTCCTCATCTGGGGGTATATCAGCTGCCCCAGAACCTCTTAGGTACTGGAGTTTTGGACACATGCAGGCCCTCACGTGGCACTTGAGTCCTCGCTAACTTGGAAACACAGGGCATTCATCAGCCCTTATGATCAACCTTGGACCAAAGAGGCGGGTTCTACACAATGTGGGTGCACAGCGAGTTATGTAATTAATTGTGCACTTACATGAGAATACCACATACTACACACACATGACAATGGTTTCAGTTCCAAACAAACCTCCCCCACTTTCACCTGCCCCCACTGTGCAATATAACAGGGATTAATAAACTCTCCCTTGCACTTGTCAGGATGGCTGAAGTTCTGGAGAAGAGAATTAATATCGAAAGTCTAATAAAAGTGGGTGAACCAACTGCCGGTTTTCTAAATATGATATATGCTTTCAAGGAGTGAAGTAAAACAATTCACTCGGCTATCCACAAAGCGTCTCAACTGAGGAGGCAACGAGAGAAATGAAAACTGTGCCTATTTAGCCTCTTGCACATAAATATTCATTTAGATTTTAAGTGCCCATAATAGATTTCTTCGTCAGCATTTTTCATTATCTTTTCTTTATGGTCATTTTTTCATTCACTTTTCAATCTGTGTGACAGTACTTGCAGCTAAGATAATGTAAATTAAAATTTCAAGCAAGATCTTTTTGGATGTGTGTTTGTGAACGGCTATCAAGTTGTTTTATGATGATCAAGATATTTTCCATCTACTCTATTCTTTTATCCACTAATTTAGTGAGTTTATAAAAACAAAAAGAAACAATCAAGTTTGTCTGGCATGACATGTTCTTTATAAATTTAGCATGGCCCCAGAGAATGAAATCTGCTATTTATTAACAAAGCACGCGACACAGTGAACACATTTTTTTTTAAAACCATACTCCTCCAGGGAATGATTGCAGAGACCAGTTCTTAGTTTGAAAGAGGAAAAATAACTGGTTCTTTTTAAAGGGGTAGGCCTCTTAAAGCAAGGGTTGAGTCTCTTGAAATGCACAGAGAAATTTCCATTTTTTAAATCAAATGGGTTTAGAAGAGACTGTGTCCCCAAAGTGAAATCAAGGACCTTGAAGTGTCACGGACATGGCATCTGAAACCCTGCAAGCTGGTCAGAGCCGAAGCTCACAGTCAGTCATGTTGCAACTCTAGGGGGCCCGAAAGGTCCCGCCATCTGCCGCACATTTTCAATGTTAAACTTTTAATTGGCTTCATCTTAATATTTTTCTGGACCTACCCAGCCAAGTTTTCTTTAAAAAAAAAAACAAAAAAAAAAACTCATTTTGGTAAATACATTTAGAATGTTTTTCTCTTTGTATTAGAACAGGAAGGATATAAATATAAATGCAAATAAATAAAACATTTTGAAAACTCCTGGTAAGTCAAGTAGGGCTCTATGTAAATTAAATGAAAAGTCTCCTATGAGAAAGCTTGCAACATTTAAGTATTCTCTGCCTAAATTTAGCCAGTAGATGGACTGTTTATTTAAAATTAAAAAATTTGGAGTTCTACTCACATAGATTTAGTAAGTTCTGATGTAGCAAGTTAAGAAGTGGTAATCTTACTTTTAAAAGCAGTGAATTTGATAAAGATGACCCTAAGACTTAAGAAAAACAAGCACAAACAAACTTGTTTTAAAGTAACCATTATATTGAAAGAAATTGTTGATACTAAGTATTTAATTTTAAAATGATCAATTTTATATATCATTTACGGGTTCACTCAACCCATTTTATATACCATTTATGGGTTCACATATTATGCATATCTTTTTTTCTGCTGTAGTAATGTGATTGTTAACATTTATAAAGAGTCTTGAAATACCCTGTTGAGATCATTACATGATAGCAATATACAACATTTCTACTCTAATTCTTTTGGCCAGAATTCAGTCACACGGCCCCAACCTAATTTGACAGAGAATGGGATGTATAATCTTCCTCTGAGCCTTGGAAGAAGACAGTGAGTTAATTATTCCCGTAGTCCAGCAAGGTCCTGCAATAAACCAGATCCATATATTCCTGAAAATAAGACTTAACTCACTCTCTGAATAGGAATGAAACACTATTCAAGAGAACAACAGTTGTACCAATTATATTCTCAGACCATCATGGAATTAAACAAAAAACTTGTAAAAGAAATATATCTGGAAAATTCCTCAAATATTTGGAAATTAAATAACACCTTTATAAGTAACCACTGGGTCAAAGCAGTTTTAAAATAAATTGAAAATGATTTTGAACTAAACAAAAGTGAAAATACAGCTTTTCAAAATGTGTAAGATGCAGTAGAAGTGGAATTTAGAAGGAAACTTAGATCATTAAACTTCCATATTAGAAAAGAATAAAGACCTCAAATGAATAAACTAAGCTGCAACCTTATGAATCTACTAAAGGCCCGATGCACAAAATTCGTGCAAGGGTAGGCCTTCCTCCCCCTGGATGCCGGCTTTGCAGTCCCAGACCTGCACTTGCTTTGGCCTGGCACTGCCCACGTCCGCTGCCACACAACCCTGGTTCCCCGGTTCTACGCTCCCCCCCCCCGCCCCATTGATTGCCCTGCCGGCCAGTGGCCTGCGCCTCCCTCTGAGGGACAGTCGTGGGGCAATGGCGGAACTGGCTCCAGTGCGTGTCATAGCATGGTCATCCAGATGGTTGTTCTGCTGTTCCGCCGTTCAGTCTATTTGCATATTATGCTTTTATTATTATAGATATAAAGAAGAGCTAATATGTCTAAAGCAAGTAGAAGACAAGAAATCAAAATAAAAGCAGAAATTGAAAAATAAGAATATCATAGAGAAAATCAATGAAGCCAAATGCTGATTGATCTCTGAAATGTTCGCAAAAATTGATAAATCTTTTCCAAGCAAAAAACAACCAAAGATAGAAAGTGCAAACTGTTAATGTTAGAAATGAAAGAGGGTCATAACTATTCATATTTTTAAAATAAAATAAAACACTTTTCTGTGTTCACAAATTTTATAATTTAGATAAAATGAACCAGTTCATTGATACAATCTACCAAAATTTACAAAATGGAAACAAATAAATAAATGGATTGATAGCCCTGGCCAGTTTGCTCAGTGGTTAGAGTGTTGACCCGGGAACAAAAGGGTCTCAGGTTTGATTCCCAGTCAAGGGCACGTACCTCGGTTGCAGGTTCTCTACCAGGGCACATGAAGGAGGTAACCAATCAATGTGCCCATCAATCATACACCTATTTATTTACCCAATGAATCTGAAAACGTATGTCCACATGAAAACCAGCGTGCACGTATTTATAACAGTTCTATTCACAATTATCCCAAACTGGAAACAACCAGATGCTTTCAATAGATGAATACTTTAAAATTAAAAACTGTGGTGCACAGAATATTACCCAACAAAACAAAACAATCATATTGCTAATTGAAAGCAACCAGTCTTAAAAGACTTCACACTGTATGATTCCCATTACAATATATAACTTTCTGGAAAAGGTAAAAATGTAGAGCGAGTAAACAAATCAGTGGTCACAGGGTTTCAGTTGGAGAGGGGTGAGTACATGAAACAGGATTTTTTAGAGTAATGAATTTATTTTATATGACACTGTAATATTAGATACATGACACTATGCACATGTCAAAACCTGTAGACATCTACAGAAGAAAGTGTGAATCTTCAAGTAAGTATGCAAATTTTTAAGCATTATTTATTTAGGAGATCAAGAGACCTCAGAACAGAATGCAAATTGTCACAAAAGCACCTAACTGCATTCCAAATAAATGATGACCTAAATAACTTCAGGAAATGATCAGAATCTGTAAGACTAACGGCCAAATGGAATGTGCATAGCACTGCCGTGTTGTTAACAAAGTTATTTCTCATTTCTGTACAGATGAAAAATTATGAAATCACTCCACATGAACATTGCAATTGAACAATGAAGCAAATGAATGGCAGATGGTGAAAGACGGTTTCTCCCTTCTGCAGTGACAGGTTATAGATAAGCCAGGGAGAATGTCTGAGTGATCCATATGGTAATGGATTAAATTGGAGAAATCCGTATGGAATTGTGTTAAGGTTAATATAGATACAGATGGTTACACACAAAAATATGTACAAATATGTGTATGTATGTGGATCACTATACACACGCTAACTTCTTTGCTCTCTCAGGGGTAAGGGCCTTGAAGAATTTGACAACTCAATTGCAAGAGCATGTCTAGCACAGATTTTGGTTTTTAATAACATTCTCTAATATGAGGAACCAGGGCGCATTTAGAGATATCGATGGTTCTGGGACTAGGACAGGAAATATACAATCTGAGCCTGGAGTATCTTGGTGTAGCAGAAAGTCAGGAGGGACTCAAAAAACAAATGACAGGCCCAGCTGGTGTGGCTCAGTGATTGAACATCAACCTATGAACCAGGAGCAGTTAGGGCACATGCCTGGGTTGTGGGCTTGATCCCTAGTAGGGGATCTCCTCCATCAGTACTGGCTGCAATAGTTGTTTAAGATACAAAAAGCCAAAGGTTAGCCTGGTCAAATACCCCTGCTATACTACTCACACAGTATTCAAAACTTAATCATGTCCTTAAGAATAAGGAAGGTGGGGGTAGGTGAGTGGATAGGAAGAGATCAACCAAAGAACTTGTATGAATACATGCATAACCCATGGACACAGACAACAGGGTGGTGAAGGCCTGGGGTGAGGGGTGGGAGCGGGCTAGAAGGGGTCAGTGGGGAAAAGAAGGGGGGGATATATGTAATACATTCAACAATAATGACTAAAAAAATAAGAATTGATACATCCAAGAATTCCATTTGCATGGATCTCAGAAGATCTGCCTAGTGTTATGAATAGAGAGAATTGTTACATTATCTACATTTCAGTATGTGTCCATTTGAGAAAATATGAATATAAACTTTATATTCCTAAACAGGTATTTGCTTTCTGCAACTCTGTACATTTAAGCCAGCCACTAGTCCAGATTTTTGGTAATGACTAACCTTTGTTACACTTGATACTTCTGCACCCAAAAATCCTGCCAACGTTGAAACTCAGGCCAGATGATATATTGTATATTGACCTCCCAAAATCTTTACCTTCAGGATTTAGGTAAAAGCAGCTTACAAGTAGAAACATACATTATGTTTTTGTGGTTCCAAGACCCTTATGGTATTAACTTTATTTATTTTTAAAAAAAAATCTTTAAAAAGTATTATTGAAAGTATTGCATATGTCCCCTTTTTTCTTCCATTGACTCCTCTAGCCTGCCCCCCGGCCCTGCCCCTCTGGCCTCCACCACCCTATTGTCTGTGTCCATGGGTTATGCATACAAGTTCTTTGGTTGATCTCTTCTCCCCCTGCCCTCAACCCCGCCCCCCTCCCCCCCCCCCCCGCGCATCATCTTCCCTCTGAGATTCCACATTCTGTTCCATGCTTCTATGTTTCTGGATCCATTTAGTTTCACATGTTTTATTTTAATATTTGAGGTATTTGCACCAAGTCCCCAAGGATTTCCCAGGAGAGAAGCACTGTGCAGCCCGTTTATATTGCAATTTACTTAATTCTTCTTTATTAAGACCTACACATTTAGAGACACTGGTTGATGAAGCTTAAAAATAATCAAGTGCCACTGAGCAACTCAGATATCAAAGATTAAATTCATCATGAGAAGATTGCCCTTTTATCTGGATTCTGAGAGAGTTTTTCCATCACCTGCTACTTTGCATGGATGAGTGGTTTCCAAAGAAGATGCCGCATCTACTGCACACACTGCTTTTACAGGCTGCCTGAGGTCTTCAGCACTCTAATGACTTTAGACCAAATAAAAACCAGACATAATAACATTAGAAACAGATGTTCCCCTACATGATCCTGTGATTAAATCAGAGAAAATGATATTATCATGATTTCTTTAAAAAAATGTTAACTTGTGCTTTGAAAGAAATCCCACTCTGATACCAAATCCTTCTTGTCATTTCCAAGGAACTCTTTGGTTCCAGTTGTGTCACCATAACTGTGTTATGTTTTGTTTTTATTACATTACACAAATAAGTTAAAACCAGTTACTTTTTGTTAGTCCAATTATTAAAATTAGGTGGGCATTGTGCAAAACCATAATGTGTTTTGTGTGTGTCAGTAGAAAAGAATGAGAGAAAGCAGTAACTATGGATATATATGTTTTTACATAATGTTTTTCAACACCTTTAAATGCTGTATTCTCAAAGGCAGGCATACAGATTTAAACCAAATGCAACATAAAATTTAAGGACCCTTTGTAGAATTGCAGGCACCAGAGTGGCACAGATCATGTGGCACATTTCAAACAAACTTGCATACACAGTCAGATAGCACATTTAGGGAAATAAAAACCACACAGTGACTGGCTTTAACATTTCTCCCTCTTTCCAGAATTTACTCAAAACTCAGAGACCACACACACACAAAGATAAATGTTATTTTTTAAACTGAAAATATGGTTTACTGAGTTCGTGGGCATTTTAAGAAATATCAAGGAGTCCAATATCTGGCGGAGTTTCAGTGCTATCAATAAAATCATCTTCACTTGCACCATAGAAAAGAAGAAATAAAAGGAAGGAAGGAAGGAAGGAAGGAAGGAAGGAAGGAAGGAAGGAAGGAAGGAAGGAAGGAAGGAAGGAAGATATTGTTATGAAAGAAGATTTAACTTTGGGTGGTGAGTGCACAATGCAATATATAGGTGATGTGTCATAGAACTGTACATTTAAAACCTATACAATTTTATTAACCAATATCACCCCAATACATTTAACTAAAAAGAAAAAAAAAGCTATCTCTCCCAAAGGCAAGCTCAGTGTCAAATATCTTTGGAATATCTTTTGTATTAGAGCTACATGCTTATTTGAAGACCAAGTCACACCAATATTATATGGTGAAATTTTGCCCATCACAACTAAGATGTGAAGAAAAAAACATAATTTCTTTTATCTTACTTTATATCCCCCAGTCTATTTTTTAATCAGAGATGGCAGAAACGGTGCAGATATACTTAAAATTACAGCATATTGTCACTCTTCGTGTTTACTTTGTTCCTTTTTCATTCCTTCTCAACCCATTTATTTAATCAATTATTTATTCAGTGATTTACTTAATCACTTATTTACATCAATATTAACTCATAGTTCAGCATTCTCTGTACATAAGCCAATGGCATTGCTATGTATTTTATTGCCCATTTGTACACCAGGTCTGCTTATTGGGAACTCTTTCAGATTGGATCCTGTATCCTATCAACATACTTTTTTTTAAGTGTTTTATTTTCTGGCAACAGAAGAAGGTGTAAGCTTAAGCTCAGCTTTGTATTTTCCCTGGCCCAACTCTAGATTCATTGTTTTCTGAAAGATGTGTGTTTCTTTTATTAGAAAATGGGTCTTAGACGCCATGATCTTCACACTGGGTGGGCTCATTGCTTCTGGGGTGTCATTGCTTCTATGCCCACCAAGAGAATGAAGTTAGAAAACATATGTATGTACACACATACATCTGTATGCACATATACCAATATTTGTTCTTATCTATCTCTTTATTAACATAAATTCATTCTGTTATTATATATATAGTATGAATTTATATTAATAGTTTTATATTAATAGATATGGTTTTGCATTATGTGTGTATATGTGTGTGTGTGTGGGGGGGGGTGGTGTGTGGGTGTGTGTGACTGCTTCTCCAAACACATCATAACATTCATTATAACATTCCCCTTATTTGGGATGGCCTTT
>NW_005871227.1:1382994-1438791 GCF_000147115.1 Myotis lucifugus | reverse complement strand
GCCGTAATACCACTCATTTTACTTCTCTTAATTTGAAGCTTTTATTTCGGACGCTTATGAATCGAGCACTTCAGTCACTTATTTTCTTTCCAACATTCAGCATTAAAGTCTTTGAAAGAAATTGTGAAATACCTACCCCCTGAGATAAAGACATTTGGTAAATTTGTAAGCATATCAGAATGTCCATGTGCAGTTCTATTTTTATAGCCTTATGTATTTTGATGAAACCCTCTTTTTTCAAAATTATTACGGTCAGGTACCACTCTTTAAATATGTCATCTATACTAATAAAAGGGTAATATGCTAATTAGGGCGGATGTCTTCTGGATGTCCATCCAGACATCCACCTGGACAAAGCCACAGCGGCTGCAAGGCCTGGGGCTCACGGCAGTCTTGAGCCCCAGCGGCTGTGAGGCTCAGGGCTCAGGCCTCACAGCCACTGTGGCCGGCAGTGGCAGCAGCAGCGGGGTGATGGGGGCAGTGCCTTCCCCTGATTAGCCCTGTCGCCTCCCGCAGAGGGTGGCCAGACTGCTGCTTAGGCCCACTCCCCATGGGAAGCAGGCCTAAACTGTCAGTAGGACATCCCCTGAGGGCTCCCAAACTGTGAGAGGGGGCAGGCTTGGCTGAAGGACCCCCATCCCCCAGTGCACAAATTTTCGTGTACTGGGCCTCTAGTATTAGTAATAAAACTAGATCAGTTTTCACAATCTCATTATACCCTGAAGACCCCCCCAATAAACTGGTTGAATTTGTTTTTAGCTAGGAGCATTTTATAGAGATTTGAACAGGATCAGATTTTCTGACCCCTGGCTAAATGCAAATGCATGAATAAATCTAGCCAAAACCAGCTCAGGCAAATTGTCAATCCACAGAATTGACCACAGGCCTAGAAGATAAATGCATACCATCCTCTCATTTCCTCCTTTTTCTTCAATTTCATCATCTAGAACTAAAAGAGCATCCCTCTTGCTATTGGATGATAAATCCTTTATGGTCTATCTATGTTTTTCATAGTCTGTGGCTCTTATATCTTGATGATTGAGAGAAAACTTTGTAGTACTGAGAACTCTAGTATTTACCCCCAGAGTCTGCTTTCAAGGAAATTGATTTACTGTGTACAAATCTAGCTATAAAATTTGAAATTCAGATATTAGCAATGAACCATTTCTCCGAGCTTAATGTCCCAAATCAGTAAAAGCATTGATTTAAATGGGTGGAGAAAGCTGGAAATATATGCACTAATGATTCAAGGAGCATTGATTCAATAGCACATAAGAATTATACATTTTATCATTTACTAACCACAGTGATTCCTTTCCATCTTTCCCAGGTATATCCATTGCTAATTCATGACTTTCCACTCTACTCTCTCCTAACTTGATATTACTGTGTTGTAGACATTTACTCCCATAAAGTCTTAAATATTTTTGCACTATCTGAAAGGATTCATTGTTAGCAGAATATTTGTTGCCAATTATATTTTCTTCATTTGTAATTGACACATATTTACACCAAATATTTGGAATCATATTATTGCTTTTGTTCTGATAGAAACTCCCTAGTAGAACATATTTTGTGTTATCTAAAAAGGCATGAGTGAAACAAGAAGGGGGCGCCAGCACTCCAGTACTTTATCAAGGGAGTATACTTTCAAATATCTATTCAGTCTCTGCTCTGAAAAACAAATATTTCCTTCAAAAGTCCCACATTATTAACTGCAGGATAAAGACCATGCTGGTTATTTTGTAAGGCCCTATAGTATCAGGCTGCTGCTGAACTAATATAACTAATATTACACAAAGCCTTCTAAAATACATTTACTCCCCTACCCACTACACTGGGTAATGTGTATATACAGGGTGAGGCACAAGTAGGTTTACAGTTGTTCATATGGAAAATAATAAAAGCCTACTATGCAAATCAACTGAACAGCAGAAGGACCCGTGGAATGACTGGTTACTATGATGTGCACTGACCACCACAGGGCAGACGTCACTGCAAGGGCTGCCCCCAGACTGAAGGTCCGATGCCAGCCAAAGCAGGTGTCAGTGGGGTCCCTGGCCTCGATCACCCCACCATTGCCGGTCGCCTCACAGATCGGCTGATTGCCGGCTAGGCCTAGGGACTCTACCTGTGCACGAATTTTGTGCACCGGGCCTCTAGTAATTAATAAATAATAATACAAGAGTCGACTCTGTGTTTCGTGGACTCATAACTATACACCTACATTTGTCCCACCCTGCATATAGCCATATCCATTTTATTACGGTGCTTTTCTCTACCTTGTTTTATTTGACCAGATGTACATGTGTTTTCAAAATAAAATTTTTGCACTCCTTTTTGACCTCCTCAGGGTCACAACAACCTATTTTTATGTGATATGAGAACATTTGCACATAGCTCTATAAATGCATAGATAAGTGTGTGGCATGGTGATTGTCCATTCATGTTAGATTCATTAAAAAAAAGAGGCCTTGTCAGTTAGGGAATACCAGGAACACTGCAGTCCTGTTATTTTATAAATTACAAGAAGGAAAGGCATGACTACCTTGCCTTTGACTCTCTTCCTGGCACCTAACATAGGTCTAAAACCTTATTTTTTAAAAAAATGAATGCCTTGCCAAAACCGGTTTGGCATTATGTAAATAAGTAATGAAAAAATCAGAGTAAATATAGTTCCTGCTTCTTGGAACTGATGGATCATGGATGAGGGCACATCCCCAGTGGGAGATGTGCAGGAGGCGGCTGATCGATGTTTCTCTCTCATCGATGTTTCTAACTCTCTATCTCTCTCCCTTTCTCTCTGTAAAAAATCAATAAAATATATTTAAAAAAAAAATAAAAAAAAATAAAAAAATGAATGCCTAGTGAGGGAGTTAGTTTGAACATTATGTAAATAAGTAATGAAAAAATCAGAGTAAATATAGTTCCTGCTTCCTGGAACTGATAGATCATGGATGAATAGATATCAAAACAGATCATTCTTTTACAAAATAAACCCAGAACTTCAATTAGAAAGCTATGAAGAAAAATACATTAAGAGGTCCATTTAAAAAAAAAAAGAACTATCCAAACATAGCATATGAACACTCAATGATATTTGGGTATTACCAAATGTAGTATTTCAGTGAAGTAAAAACAAAATCAAAATACACACATATCACTTTTTCATAGAAATATATCTATCTATCTATGTATCTATCTATCTATCTCACGGGGCTAATACAAAGTACCTTAAATGTATAATAGCAGTTTAATATATATCTGTATTGATTTCAGAGAGGAAAGAAAAGGAGAGAGATAGAAACATCAGTGATGAGAGAGAATCATTGATCAGCTTCCTCCTGCATGCACCTACTGGGGATCGAGCCCGCAATCCAGGCCTATGCCCTTGACCAGGAATCGAACTGTGATCTCCTGGTTCATAGGTTGATGATCACTGAGCAACACTGGCAAGACTACAATAACATTTTTCATACATGGAGAATTAATATTAAGGTCACATCACATTAATTGCTAAGTACATGTTTTCATGAAGCAGATTTTATCATCTTTTGTCACTCTATGCATTAAGCTAAAGACTGTTCAGAGGATGCTGTCTTCGGCAGTAGAAAACTATTCCTGAGCTCATGGAGCAGTCATTGTTAATAGTTAATAACCTTTGTTTAAGACAATTCTTCAGACATTGATTGAGCATTTGCTATTCAGAATGCACTGTTGTAAGAACTAGATATTTAGTCTGATTAAAGGAATGGAGAAATAGGGGTTGAACTTTATTTCTATCTCAGGTAGGAGAAGCCTTAAAAAAATCTAAACATGGGCCTAAAAATGCTGATATACTGCAGAAGTCTCATAGGTTCTATCCCTTTGAAATGTCATCAATAAGAAAGAAATCAATATCTATGATCCAAGTTAGGTAATAGGGAGGTAAGGTGCCCCCCAAAACAAGTACAGATCAGCACAAATCTAGAATCAAACATGGTTGATCACCAATAAATTGGAATTAAAAAGTCAGAGACCATCTGAGATGTGCAGTTGTCACGGGTTGGCAAGAAAGCCAGCCAAAGGAGAATAAGAAACTTGTGTTGGGTTTCAAGCAAGAAGTGCAGATTCTTTAGGAAGCACTAGAGCCTCATCCTTGCTAATATGTTCCCACTTGTTAACTAAGGCTTGAAGATTTGTCATTTGTGAATATAAAGCAAAGAGAACATTATAGGTCAGACAAAAATATTATCAACATTAGCAAAATGTCATTTGCTAATTCCAGGTGTTAAATTACAGTGGATGCTTCTATTGTTCTCAGCAATTGAATACAGAAATAAAAATTACCTGGCATCCAAAACACAGGAATTAAGAGTTTCCCCACTAGGTCACTTAATGCATATTTTCTGTTTGCCTGATTTCCATCCTCCTATATTTGGAACCTATGGTTTTCACGACCAGCCTAATAACTCTCAGTCCATGGAGTCTGAGATAGGCTTCCTCCCCACACCAGCCCCCACCCCACTCAAGAGAAGTACGTAGCCCAACATGAAGAGTCAGTCTGATTCAGACATCGACCTAGATGCTGAAATAGTCTAGTTCAGTGGTTCTCAACCTTCCTAATGCCATGACCCTTTAATACAGTTCCTCATGTTGTGGTGACCCCCAACCATAAAATTATTTTCATTGTTACTTCATAACTGTAATTTTGCTACTGTGATGAATCATAATGTAAATATCTGATATGCAGGATGTATTTTCACTATTACAAATTGAACATAATTAAAGCATAGTGATTAATCACAAAAACAATATGTAATTATATATGTGTTTTCCGATGGTCTTAGGCGACCCCTGTGAAAGGGTCATTCGACCCCCAAAGGGGTTGTGACCCACAAGTTGAGAACCACTGGTCTAGGTGCTATGGACTAAATGTTTTTGCTTCCCACTACTATTCATATATTGAAACCCTTATGCCCTATATTAGAGATTTTCAATCGGAGTGCCTCAAGTATTTTTAAAATATGCAATACCTGACTATTTAGTCAGGGGCACTGACCAATTGACCTTGAGATTGTCAAATATAGGACAGCAACCAACACAATAATAGCCATCCAGGTGTGAATGCCAATTTTGAACCATACATATATAGGTCATATAATAGAGTTGCCTCTTATTGATCTTGTTGCATAATAAGGTTGTGTCTGATTGGTTAATTCTTGGTAACAGAAACCCTTCTATACAAGTATAGGCATCTGATATTTTAAAAGTCACTTTGGAGCAAAAAGGATAGGTAATTACACTTTTTTGTAAGTAAATAAAAATTGTACCTTTTTGGGGGTCAGATTGGCAAAAAATATACTTTTTTTGTGCTGCAGAATTTAGGTAATTAGTTTATGTGTGCCATGAAAGGAAAAGGGTTGAAAATCAGTGCCCTATAAGGTGGTATTTGGTGATGGGGCCTTTGAGGGGTAACCAGGTCATGAGGGTGGCAGCCTTATAAGAAGAGACATGACAGAACTCGCTCTCTGTCTCCCTCCCATGTGAGAACACAGCGAGAATAAATTGATCTGCAAGCTAGGAAGAGGGCTCTCACCAGAACCGGACCAGGCAGGCACCCTGATCTCAGACTTCCCAGTCTCCAGAACTCTGAGAAATAAAGTTTTATTTAAGGAACACAATCTATGCTATTTGTCAGGCAGCCCAATCTGACTAAGACATTAAGCAAAATAAAACAAAACAGTATGGTATTCAGAGATGAAAAGATTGGTAGACAGAACTTCAATATCCATTTTCCCATTGTCAGAGAAAGCCATAGAATATGCCAGGAATAGCATTTAGCGATGAAGAAACACACTGGCACTTTTATTTGCATGAAGGGTCAAATTTGTGCCCCTCCCTGGATCTATTCTTCTTTATAATGTTAGCTTACAGTCCCACACTCAACAGAACTCAACTTCCTGAAACTCTTTAATCTAGGTTGGACTTGTGAGTTTCTTTGACTAATAGAATTTGTCATAAATATCCTTGGGCCAGTTTCAAGCCTAATCTGAGGCCTTATGCTTTGCACTCCTCTGCTCTTGTTCTTGGAACCTTGGCAGGGTCATATGATCAATCCTGGGATCCGTTTGCTGGATTCTGGGCATGTGGCCAGTCATACTTCTAGCTCCAGCTGACAGCAAGCAAACTTCAAGAAGCAAAGCCACCTGGCTGACTCACAACAAAACCACGACCGAAAGGTGAGGTCAGCTGAGATGAGATCTACCCAGCTACGCAAACCAAATTCCTGACCTACATAATCATGAGCGGCAGAAAGGTTTGTTTCAACCACTGAGTTTGGGGTAGTTTGTTATGCATTAAAAGCTGATTTTCAACCTTTTCCATTTCACATAAAAACTAATTACTAAAATTCTACGGCATGCCAAATATATAGTTTTTGCCAATCTGACAAAAAAATTAAAAATAGGTATAATATTGATTCATACACACCAGGCGGCTATTGTTGTGTTGGCTGTTGTCATTTTTTTATTTGACAACCTAAGGGAAAGGAGGTCAGTGCCACTGACTAAGTAGTTGGGTATTGCATATTTTGAAAATTCTTGCGGCGCATCGGTTGAAAATTGCTGCCGTAATCAATGTAGTAGGAGAGAGATCACGTCTGGGTGGTACTGCTGAATCCCTGAACCCAGCCAGCTGCCCTTTGACTTTTTAGTTTCCTTAATGAGTAAAATCCATTTCCCGCTTAATCTAGCATAAATTGGATTTTTCTGACAATTGCAACAGGAAAGAATCCTTGTTGACTCACATATGAATCAATTTCTATCCCTTCAATTTTTCTACCTGCTACAGATAGGAGCTTATTTCTCTGCTGCATAAAATGCCTATCGGACTCCTTATCTCCTTTTCAATATATTCCAAAGTCTTTACATGATCCTTCTCAACTCATACACTGTATAGGCGTTATCACACAGCTCCACACTCCAGGATTGCTATTAAAACAATCATTGTCATTGAAACACCTAAAAACACTAACACACCACCATACTTTTATGCATAATATTCTCTTTGCCAGAAATGCCCTTCTCTTTTGTCTCCCTTCCTAACTCCTCTTTATTTTTCAAGAATCAGCTCCTTTAACAAACATTTAAGAAACATTATAGGCTTTGTAAGGAGACCTTCATCTGTGCTGTGACTTAGTGGCAGCTTTGGAGCTAGCTGACAATGCTATAGTCAGGAGACTGATTGGTGGATTTCTTACTCCCTAGGACTTGGACCAAGGCTCACAGTATAGCAGGTCTTCACTGTGCTCTGATGAACGCACATACACATATGTCCTAAAGACTTTGTTCAGTGCCTTTGAGATTGTACTGTCTATGAGATTGAACAATTTTACTTATTCTTAACAGCAAAAAATACTTATATTTTTATTATTTGTAATTATATTAAATTAATTGAGGTGGCATTGGTTAATGAGATTATATAATTTCAAGTGAACAGTTCCATAATACTACATATACTACCAAAATTTTAAAATACAACTTTAATGATTTAGTCATTCACTTTTCCTTTCCAATTAAAATGGATAAGCAACTATTAATAAAATTACCTAACAATTAAACTTCAGGAAGCAAATGAAAAGATATTTGGAGGGTAGGCAAGGAAGTATATCTATGAAATAGAAATTGCCGGGAGCATTTATTAATTGCAGACATATAAATACATTACAAGAGCCAAAAAGACCTGATATAAAATCCAAGGGTTAACTTTTCTCTGTATAATTGTGCTAGATATTTCTTATTTTGCATTCTTATTTTCATACAAATCAATATCTGTTCTTCTTTAATTAGGATACTATACATTCTTCACACATGTTTTTTCATAAGTTTACCAAATGCTCCAGGTTGATTTCATTTTTATAGCTTCACAGAATTAGACTTTTCTAAAGTCTAATCTCCTTACTCCTTAAACTTGGTATGACCTTGAAACATTTGTTTTTATATGAAACTGGAGGCCTGGTGCATGAAATTCTCGCACTCGTGGGAGTTCCTCAGCCTGGCCTGTGCCCTCTCCCATACTGGAAGCCCTCAGGGGATATCCGACTGCCAACTTAGTGCTGCCGCGGAAGCGGGAGAGGCTCCCGCCACTGCTGCTGCGCTCGCCAGCCATCAGCCTGGCTTGTGGCTGAGCAGCACTCCCCCTGTGGGAGCGCACTGACCACCAGGGGGCAGCTCCTGTATTGAGCATATTCCCCCCTGGTGGTCAGTGCGCAACATAGCAACCGGTCATTCCGCTGTTTGGTCAATTTGCATATTACCCTTTTATTATTTAGATTATGGAATCACTAAGAGAGCTTTTATTTCTATTAGCTTGTGAGAGCTATTTCACATTAAATTGTAAGTTTGCACAATATTGGTTGTATTTTTGGTCAGTGTTCAGTATCTCAACATGACTTCCATAGCCGAAGTATCTCACAATGCAAGTTGAGTGACACTAAATGTCTTATTTTCCCCAAATTGAAACAATTCCATAATAGCTGAGTGGCACATTGAAGTAAGAATATGTTTGGAGCCAGGAGCCTAGCCTCATTCCCAGCAACACAGGGAATGTTTTTGATGTCTCCAATTTGGCTTCCTCAGCTGTATAGTGAACACAATAGCATGTGTCACCCATAGCACAAGGTTGTTTTCAAAATAAACAGACATAAGAACTGTTACTACTTTGAAATATAGGATGCCTTATTCCATGAAAAAGGATATCAACATTGGAACATTAGATGGCATTTCTGTCTCTCCAACATCTGTGTCATGAAATATTGCTCATAACATTGGTAAAACTAGGGATGTAAATGGCCACGCCAGGCAGATGAAACAGATTGTGACTTTTCCTTTTATAAAACATATCACTAATTTCTGTGAGTATATATTAAATAGATATATTCTCAGAGTGTGTGTGTGTGTGTGTGTGTGTGTGTGTATGTGTGTGAGAGTGTGTGTGAATCAGCAGCATTTGAGGATGCTGCTGCTTCTTTAAAAGGACTGATTTAGGAATCAAATGGTGCAAGATAATAAGACGCTTGTAGGCCTTATTAACCCAGCAGGTGCTGAATACACACAGTTATTGTTGACACGCTTATTGTTTCTACTTATTTGAAGATCAGTACTCACTGCTGAAATGAAATAAGAAAAGTCAAGCGATCAAGGATAGGAGAATTATGGCAGAAGCTTATGTCCAAAGAAGTTACTAAAATATTTTAAAATATGAAATATAATAAGTAGAGTCAGAAGTGAAAATTAAAAGGTGGGTGCAGAAGAATATGTTATGTCCCCACCCCTGGGGACCCCGCCAGTGCATGAATTCATGCACTGGGCCTCTAGTAATGAAATAAAATACTAGGCTTCTGGTTCAACAATGCACTTCATTTAGCACCTACAATGTAATGTTTACCAAATTCTCATAAGAGAAAAAAAGTGTAAATATTAATAAAAATAAGGCCTATACATTTGAAAAATACACAATAATATCACATAACAAGCACTAATAGTCTAATGCCATAAACTAGAAAGGGTACCATGTACTATTATTAAAACCTACTCAGCTATCACCATGTGAAATTGAAGTCTGCCCAATAGATGAAGGTAAGGTAGTTTATATTTCTTCTATCACCTGTCTCTGTCAATAACTAACCAGAAGGTAGAGAATTATCTCACCCACAAGAGGGTGATTATGTAGGTTGCTAGCATCTTGTTATATCTCCCCAAGGTAGTCCATGCTGACTTATTTAAACACAAGTTAATAGAGAAGGGGTGACCTATCTCATCTTACTATTATTTAAAAAGCTATATCAATAATCTTTATCTTCTTTATTCCTTCTTTATACTTAATAGTACAGAATAGACTCCCATTTATAACTGGCTTTTAATAATAACAACAACAATAATAAAATAATGTAATGTAAACTTTTATTCAGAAACTATTTTCTATCTTGATCTTACTTCCTTGCTAGAATGAGCCCCATTATCTTTCTGAAAAAAATACAATTGTTTAATCATGTAGGAAATGACCAGCACTACCCATGAACATTGAATTATTCCTAACAGAAATGTCAATTTCCAGCCCATTAACTCAGTATTTTATTCTGGTCCAACTTTACAACACAGACTTTCCTACCCAACTGCAAGCGGCATGAAAAAGTTTTAAGGCTAAGGCAGCGACTATAAAACAGATGACATTTTAAAACTCACTCCAAGGTAAATATTTCATTTGAAAAGAGAAACAAAAAGGAGGAATGGACACAGGTGAATAACAGTTTAAACACACACTTATGCCCACAAGTGTCTCCATTCATGCCATTCATAATCATTGGGAGGAAAGTACTGATTTTTCTATCGCATTTCCAAGCACCGCAAGCACTTTAAACTACAGAGCGAGCACTTCGGAAATTCCTATCAATGTAGAGTAACCCATGAAGCAGGCAGCCCTGCAGTTAAACTCTGGAGATCCTGACCCCAGGCCCCCTCTTATACCTGTGACATTTACCTCATGGTGCCTTGCCGTTTCTGATCTGGACAATGGGAATAAGATTAAATCTCACTGTTGGGAAAATGAAAAGATTTAATAAAATCAACAAAGTCACTTAGAATCATGCCTCAAGGTCGACTGTAAAGTCTCTATAAGAGATACCGATTCCTTTATATTGCTCAGAGCCCAGAACAATCAATAGCTGCTGTATTATATGTGTGTAAATAACTAAATGTTGTTTTTTGTGTTTTGTTTTTGAGTTGCCTTTTACGTCTTGCATTTCCCTCGTCGTTCTGAGAAACATGAGAGGCTATGACAGTAAAAATAGGTATTTTGAGTAAATTATGCACACTAGTCACCCCCTTCATGCTTGAATCAAAGAAAGACTATTTTATAGAGGAAAGTAAAATCATGAAACCGGATCCAGTGCACTGACTCTTCAATCTGAATGGCCTATGCAATGCCATTTTCACTTCTAAGCCAATGGAATACAACTTGGTGAAAGAAATGGGCATGGAATTATGTTTTCTTTATACAGGTCCTTCCCAGGGGAGGCAGGAGCTGGGGCGGGGGCGGGGGTCTTTGGCAGCAGACCTGATGTCTCTTCAGCGCTGGCTACTTAAAGTATGCTGAGCATGAGACTTGGGAGTTGGTTGAGCATAGGCACTGTGTCTTTCTCATCTCAATAAAATGCTCAATACTTGTTAAAGAGCCCAACACACGTTAGGAACTCTGAGAATGCTTGCGCAATCAATGTCTTTTTAAAAATATGGCCCAAAATACGTTGACCTTTCTGCAACTTGGTGAAAAACCCGTTGTACTTAGTGCAAGATTTACCTGCCTGTGATATCAAAAGTAGCTGCCCACTTCCTAGGATATAATGTACTATATAACATCCAGCCCCACTTCCTACTATGTCTGGTTTTCTACTGGGTAAAATAAGGCAAGAAAAATAAATGAAAGAGATGGAGGTTAGAAAGTAAGAATGAACACTGTCTGCACTTACCCACAATAGGATTGTCTATGCAGAAAAACCAATAAAGTCTAGAAACTATGAGTAGATAAAATAAGCGACTTTAGGAAGGTTATAGGACACAAGCAATATTAAAATCTATAAAGTGTAAGTGAGAGAAAGTAAAGAAAGCCTAAGGTAACAGAGAGATAGATGCATGTTTTTAGACACACACACACACACACAAAATAGGAAAATAGCTGTATGACTTTGGTCTGCCATGCAACGCCAAAAGCACAATTCTTAAAGTAGTACATTGACAGATTGGACATCTGACCGCTACACTAACAACAGGGACCTGGGCGGAATGGCTGGTCTGCCACCTTTGCAAGGTGAACACAGAGGAATTTAGGACTATTAGAGAGGGGGGGGGATGGGGAGAACAGTGAGATGGGACAATGCAAAAAAAAAGACCAATTTAAACAAAATGAGAGTAGGGAGATGGAAAAAGATGTTGCTGTTGTTACAGTTGATGCTATTCATATCTTTTACCTTCTCTTAAAATCAAAAGTAAAAACATCTTAGGGTTTTCAAAGCGAGAATCCTGCCATCCGAGAAATAATTATTCTAAATATATCAGACCACTGGAGGGCACTGTGGCATTGCATTTTGGTTCGACCTTTACAATCTCAGTTCGGGAGATTAATCGAGCTTTCGAAACCCAGGATGAGCACACACAGGTACTCTGGGGTATGCCTGAACTTGTGGATGGGCACAGCCGTGCGGACGTGTAAATCAGTTAGCGACCCGCCGAGACAGCTCCAGGCCCAGAAATCGCTTTCCACATCGGCCTTCACAGCACGCTTCAGGGAGTTCCTTGCTAGTTGTTCAGGCTGAACTCTGATATTATGATTTTCTAATTGCAGTGAAAATGGATCATATCTGGCATTTCCCACTCATTAGAATCTGTGCCAGTGTGATGGATTAATTTAGGGGCATTTTCTGTCCTTGGTCTAATCATTGGAAAGGGAGTAGCAATGGCTGCTGCATTTGGGTAAATCACAGCACAGGGGCCAGGACTTAGATGGGAAAGAGGAGAGAGGGAGGGAGAGTGGAAGGGAGAGAGAAAGGGAGGAAAAGAGAGAGAGAGTAGAAGAGAGTGATTGACAGACAGTGTGTGTGAAGAAGGCTTAACTGAGCAAAGGTAAAAGTCCCAGTATGCTGGCTGGGATCAGAATCACAGGCAGGTCACAATGGAATGCAGTGTTAATATTGGAAAATGTTTAAAGGTATGCTAATGGATCTGGATCCTCTCATGCAGTAATTTTCCTTTTTATTAAAAACCAACTGACTGCAATAAAAATCATGGAGCCTTTTGATTTTCCATTTGCATTTTTTAACATTTATAATTCTTATAGTAAAAGAAATAGCAGATGATCACTTAGTAAATTTTATACTATCTAATCACTGGGGTGTACACCTGAAACTAATATAATAGAGAAGCTCAACTGTAATTGAAAAATTAAAAAATGATTTAAAGAAAGAAAGAAATATCAGACCTGAGTTTTAGTCCTGTTCTTAAAGTATGATTGATAAAAATATATTGAATGTTTATACCGTGCTGAGCACAGCTACATGATGGTAAATGCAGAAGGTAGTAAGAGTTCTTCCTGCCTTTCCTCAGATACCCTTTGAATAAGCTGAAATACTGTTTGAAACAAATGAAACAATAGTACAGTGTGAATTCAGTTCCTATGATCTCAAGTTCTTCATTTCCTAAATGTATTCAAAAACTATAAATTTCTGATTCTACATTTTTTTGGTCTTGAGTAAAGAAAGCTTAGTTTTCAAAAAACAATCTTCAAGCTTACACATGTGAATAATTAAAATTGCCAATAGCCTGGGAAACGTCCGGATGGCACAGATAAAATAGTGAGGATAGCCTCAGATTTTTGACATGTATATGGTGAGAAATCAGAGGTAATCTTGTTACCAGAGAAAAAAAGAAAGGCAAAGTAGAGAGTGTGACAGAGTTAAAAGTACAAAAGAATATAAAAAAGAAATGGCTTATTTAAATATTAATAAATGACAATGAACTTTTCATACAGATTCACATAAATGTAGAATAATGAAGGCTTTGATGGGTCTAGCACTTGGCTCTGTGATTAGCACAGTGATAAGAATGGAAACTACAGAAAGTCTTAACAGCTCCTCCTGTCCTTACTCAGACACTCTTTGAATAATTTGAAATACTTTATTTAAAAAGAGATTGTCCTAAATATATGGTGACAGGAGAAGGTCTGATTTTGGGTGATGGGCTTACGGTGCAATATACAGATCTTGTAACATAGAAACCCACACCTGAAACCAATATGTTTATGTTGACCAATATCACCCAATAAATTTAATAATAAAAAAGAGAGCTCTAGTTGGTTTGGCTCAGTGGTTTGAGTGTCGGCCTGTGGACAGAAGGGTTCCAGGTTCGATTCCAGTCAAGGGCACGTAACTCAGTTGCAGGCTTGATCCCTGGCCCTGGTCAGGGCGTGTGTGGAAGACAAGCATTCCATATGTCTCTCTCACATCAATGTTTCTCTCTCTGTGCCTCTCCCCCTACCTTCCACTCTCCCTGAAAATCAATGGGAAAATATCCTTGGGTGAAGATAAACGAGAGAGAGAGAGAGAGAGAGAGAGAGAGAGAGAGAGAGAGAGAATGTTAGAAAATACTATAAGATTAATTTTACTGTCATAGTTTGGCAAAGTTTTAAAACTCTTCTTATAAAATACTGAAAAGATCATGGGGATTGTTTGAACAAGTATAGTGAAGAACTATTGTTTTATCTGCCCATTGCACCTCCTTTTGTAAATGTTACTCCATTCTTTTGGGAATGCTCTTCTCCCACTGGAACCAAGTGATTCTGAGGAAACATCCATGTTCATATATAACCCATTCCCCTCTCTCCCACACAGGGGCTAGTAAATTGCTCTAAATATAAACCACATCTCCAAGCTGAGGCAATTACACCTTCCTCTGGTAATTTTTGACTTTTCAGCAGAGAAAGAGTAAATTAATCCATCACCAGTGATAGGAGTCGCAGGATGTAGAACTCGGGAAATGTTGACAGCAATGTTTCTTGTCATGTAGAAGCCAGACTAAGGTAGTCAACACAGAAAGAGCTGGAGAAAGATCCCCAATAGTGTTTAACCCCTTGTTTTAGTTTTTCTGGAAGTCCATCTGCATCCCCCCCTTTGGTGAACACCATACTGTTGTATGTGTCTATGAGTTGTTCTTTTTTCACCCAATCCCGCAACCCCCACCCCTCTGTCAGTTGTCAGTCTGTTCTCTATGAGTCTGTTTCTATTTTGTTTAATTTTGTTCATTAGATTCCACATATGAGTGAAATGATATGGTACTTGTCTTTCTCTGACCAGCTTATTTCACTTAGCATAATGCTCTCCAGGTCCCTCCATGCTGTCACAAAGGGCAAGAATTCCTTCTTTTTTATAGCCAAGTAGTATTCCATGATGTGAATGTACCACAGCCTTTTTATCCACTCATCTACCAATGGACACTTGAGCTGCTTCCAAATCTTAGCTATTGTAAATAACACTGCAATGAAAATAAGAGGACATATTCTTTCAAATTATTGTTTCGGGTTTCTTTGGATATATTCCCAGAAGTGGAATTGCTGCTTCATAAGGCAATTTAATTTTTTTAGGAAACTCCATACTGCTTTCCTCAGTGGCTGCACCAATCTGCATTCTCACCAACAGTGTATGAGCATTCCCTTTTCTCCACCTCCTCGCCAACACTTGATGTTTGCTGTTGTATTGATGATAATCATTCTGACAGATTGGAGGTGATATCTCATGATTTTAATTTGCATTTCTCTGATTATTAGTGACATTGAGCATCTCTTCATATGTCTCTTGGCCATCTGTAGGTACTCTTTGGAGAAATGTCTATCCAGGTACCATACCCACTTATTAATTGAATTGCTTTGTCTTGGGGTGTTGAGATATATAAGTTTTTAAAATAAAAACTGGATATTAATCTTACAAGATATCACTGGAGAATATGTCTTCCATTCAATAGCTTGCCTTTTCATTTTGTTGATGGTTTCCTTTGCTGTGCAATCTTTTTAGTTTAATGTAGTCCTGTTTATTTTTTCTTTTATTTCCCTTGCCCAAGGAGACATATTAGAAAAAATATTGCTACAAGAAATGTCTGAAATTTGGGCCTATGTTTGCTTCTAGGAATTTTATAGTTTCCAGTCTAACATTTAAGTCTTTAATCCATTTTGAATTGATCCTAGTGTATGGGGTACGAAGGTGGTCTAGTTTTATTTTTTGCATGTATCTGTCCAATTTTCCCTGCACTGTTTATTGAATAGACTATCTTTACCCCATTGTATATTTTTGCCTCTTTTATCAAATATTAATTGACTATAAATGTGTGGGTTTATTTCTAGGCTCTCTATTCTGTTCCATTGATCTATATGTCTGTTTTAATGTCTGTACCTTCCTGTTTGGATTACTATGGCTTTGTAGTATAGTTTGATATCAGGTAGCATGATTCATCAAACTTTGTTCTTCTTTCTCAAGACTGCTATGGTTATTTGGAGACTTTTGTGGCTCCATATAAATTTTTGGAATACTTATTTGAAATATACCATCGGTATCTTTTGTTTGTTTGTTATTTTTGTTGTTAGTCCTCAATAGAGGATTTTTTCCATTGATTTTTTTTTTGAGAGAGTGGGAGGGAGGGAGAGAGAGAGAAACATTGATGTGAGAGAAACACATTGATCAGTTGCCTCTCCCACATGCCCTGACCATGGCCAGCGGTGAACCTGAAACCCAGGGACACGCCCTTGACCAGGAATTGAACCCAGAACCCTTCAGTCCATAGGCTGATGCTCCAACCACTGAGCAACACCAGCCAGGGCCACCATTGGTATCATGATAGGAATTGTGTTGACTCTACAGATAACTTTGGGTAGTATGGACATTTTAAAGATGCTAATTCTTCTAATCCATGAACAAGGTACATGTTTTCACTTGTTTATATCCTCTTCAATTTCTTACTTCAGTGTCTTATCATTTTCCAAGTACGGGTCTTTTACATCCTTGATTAAAATTATTTCTAGGTATTTTTGAAGCAGTTGTGACTGGGGTTGTTTTCTTTCTTTACCTTTTTGATAGCTCATTATTGGTGTATAAAAATGCAATTGATTTCTGGATATTTATTTTGTATCCTGCCACTTGACTGAATTCATTTATCAGTTCTAGTAGTTTTTTGGTGGAATCTTTAGGATTTTCTATTTATAAAGTGTCACATCATCTGCAAATAATGACAGTTTCACCTCTTCCTTTCCAATATAAAAGCCTTTTGTTTCTTCTTATCTGATTGTTGTGGGTAGGACTTCAAGTACTAGGTTGAATAAGAGTGCTGAAAACTGAAATCCCTGTCTTGTTAATTACCATTTTCTATAATCTTACCAATTACAGATTTGTTCTTTCTGATTTTTTGGTAATATACAGAATCCTCTTATTCCAAGTAGAAAGCAACTCTTATCAAAGGTGTAGTATAAGTCCATGTGTCCAGCATCTTCCTTTGTGTTGTGTTTGTCACCGTTCATTAGTGACATTCTGAGACCATCTTCTAAATCATCTTTTACCATAGGGCAACAGTTTTGTCCATTTGTGTTGCACAGGGAATACAAACTCAATTCATTCACTAATTCAGAGTGAAGTTATCTTTTATATATATATATATATATATATATATATATATATATATATATATATATAGTTGATTTCAGAGAAGAAGGGAGAGGGAGAGAGAGATAGAAACATCAGCTATGTATGATGAGAGAGAATCATTGATCAGCTGCCTCCTGCATGCCACCTACAGGGGATCGAGCCCACAACCTGGGCATGTGCCCTTGACCAGAATCAAACCTGGGATCTTTCAGTCCACTGGCTGACACTCTATCCATTGAGCAAAACCAGTGAGAGTCAGAGTGAAGTTATCTTTATGTGTCTTCCCAGCAAATACAACCTTGTGTCATCTGATTCAGGGAAAGCATTTCTCCATAAGTAATTGTCCCTGAATAAAAAAGACTTCCAACTCATGGAATTGTAATCACGTTAGACAAGCACACGCATCCCTTTAAAATGCTGTCATTGTTCATCGTAGACCTTAGAAGTAGCTGTTAAATAGTGGAATTTTGAAATGAAAGAAAAAAACACATCTCTATATTCTGTCAGGCTTGTGCTCTTATATGAATGTGAGCAGACATTTGCAGATAATATTATCAAAAGTTCACGAACAATAATTGTAGTCTTTACTTGATGCCCCATTTTGTCAGTTTCTCTCAAGATTAAATGTGAAAAATGCACCTAAAATATATTTAACGTGTGTTTGTGGAAGATAGATTCTTCAAAACTGTTTTCAGACTCAATTGAAGATTTACTACATGAAGAGGGGGAGATGATTGTAAGTGATTGTAAAGTCTGCCACGAGAAATCCATTATTTAGTGCCTGTATATCTAACTGCTAATTTGCTGACAGGTGCTGTATATATACACACTCTCAGATAGTCACGTACACAGATATAAATATCTGCATGCACATATATGATGATCACAACATCAATAAGGCCACAATTTGAGATCTTATTATGCTTTAGAAATGTCTTTTCTCCTTGAATTTTTACTTATATCTCCAGCCCTTCATCTCACAGCTTTCCATGTATTACTCTTACCTTCTTTCAATTCTGTGAAATCCCCCTGTCCATTCTGCCACCAAACTTTACCCCATGCTGATCCCCTATCTGGGATACCCTTGACCTTACTCCTTCCTATTTCCAGTATCATCTTTAAAGGCATGTTCTTCAAGAAGCATTCCAGTCCCCCATGTCTGGGTGAGTTGTCTTTTCTATGTGCTTTCAAAGTGCATTTACCACTATGATTTCATCCATCAATCATCAGTGACTGAATACTTGTCTCCTTCCTCAGTTAGATGATAAACTCCATGAGTACTGTTGTGAAACTATTAACTGTTGTATTCCCAGTGCTCTAAACACAGAGAAAACATTTAATGAGATTTCATGGAATGAATGTATAAAAGAATGAATGAATCAAGTGATTTGGGCAGCTAAGTTTGGGCCTACTATATTCACCTTCACCGGGACTGGAGATCAGAAGAAGGAAAAAGAGAAAGGACAGGGGGTTTCTTCTCTGCTGGTACCAACAAAAATATTTCTCTATTTTTTTGCCAAATATCTGTTTGTAAGAACATAAGCCAAACCATCAGGGAAATTCCAGTGGGTGACTTAATTTCAATGATCAGGGATTCTTTTCCATGATTAGGAAGTAGCTGATTCAAAAACATCAGTTAATAACAAATCATTGCAAAATTTTCACCCTCAGTTGTCCAGATGCTCACAGGTCCTCTCAGAAGAAATAGACACAGGGCTCAGGATAGGGACAGTGTAAGCACAATGATGAAACTGATTACTTTCCCATATTTTGCTCATTTTTTTAAATATGTAATGTTTCCTTAATAATATTAGTCTATTTTTAAAGCAAGCTTTACAAATTTGAACAGACATATTAATATACCTTTTCCATGACAATTACACCTTTAGAGGAGTTATTACAATAGGTCAAATATATGTATGTATTTATAATAACATATGTAATGTTTTATATCTATTGAAATTTTGATATAATGAACTACTTCTACCATTGTGAAAGGAATGCATTAGCCATCCCTATATGCATGTGCATGTTTGGTCTGTCACATAATTAAATCCAAGGGAGCTTTATTTTGCTGTGTGTTACGTGATCATTAACACAATATTAGGTCTCTCTTGGATTAAGTATTTCCTCCATAGATGAGGACTTGAACCAAATGATCAGCTAGGTTTCTTTAGATTGCAAGGTCTAAATCAGTTGAAATGAGATTTTATATAAAAATTGTGCTTCTCCATTATCATGTATGTTATTCCTTTCTGAAAAGGATTCAAATCCTAGTCTATTGGTTGATTCATGCATTCATTCATTATGTGGCCAGGATAGAGTATTATAGTAACTGCAGCACTAATAGTGGTAATAGTACTTCTATACCATTGCCTCCACAACTACTAGTAATGCTAATAATACCAACAATTATTGATTAGATATCATGTCTTAAATGCTGAGCTAACAGGATTTATATGTATTTAATCCTTTTAGCAAGAGTGGTAATTCCTAGTCACCATCCAGTACTCTGATTTCAATGAGAGTGAGGCATTTAAGGTTTCAAAAAACAAAACAAAACAAAAAACAACAACTTCCTCATCTCTGCTATTATCATTTTTATTTTAGATTAAACATAAGTCAATATACTTTTGCAGCATTATGCTTTTATGTAATGCTGTTAAATAGCTGAGGGGATTTAAACAAAGCCCTCATTTTTAACCATGCTGACACTACTACTATGGTATTTTTCAGTTCCTGCTTTTATTTTATTACTAGAGGCCCAGTGCCCGAAATTCGTGCACAGGTGGGGTCCCTAGGCCTGGCCAGCAATCAGGGCCGATTGGGGCCTTCTGGCTGCCAGCCTGGGCCTTCCCTCCCATGGCCCCTCCCCCTGTCTGGGGTCTTCCTGCTGGCTGCCTGCTGCTGGCTGCTGGCTGGGGCCCGCCGGATGTGGGGAGGGACCACAAGAGGTTGGCTGGCATGGGAGGGACCAGAAGAGGTTGGCCAGCCACGGAAGGTTGGCTGTGGGAGCGCACTGACCACCAGGGGCAGCTCCTGCATTGAGCATCTGCCTCCTGGTGGTCAGTGCTAGTCATAGCGACCAGTCGTACCAGCATTCCAGTCACTTAGGCTTTTATATAGATAGATATAAGAATTTTATTTTAGAATAAGCCTAGAATTACATTGCTTTTTAGTGTTGTCTGTATTTCAGAAATCTACCTGTGAGATGCTAAACAAGGATTTCCTTGAGAATAAGAAGCATATTCTCAGAG
The DNA here is from genome assembly GCF_000147115.1 of Myotis lucifugus. Taxonomy (NCBI): domain Eukaryota; kingdom Metazoa; phylum Chordata; class Mammalia; order Chiroptera; family Vespertilionidae; genus Myotis; species Myotis lucifugus. The sequence continues at coordinate 1,418,322 of NW_005871227.1, read as the reverse complement.
CATAACTTTTCCAAAATACAAAATAAAAATGGATACTCATTGTGTTATTTAAATCTAATGAAAACTGAATGAACATACAAAATAGAATGAACAGAAATAACAAAAGTAAAATAAAATAAACTAAAAAATGCATTAGAGACCAGTCTTCCCCTAAGGCAGGAGGCAGAAATGGTCTTTGCCCAACACTGGGACTTCATGGGAAATGGAAAAGAACCTCTGATGGAGAGGCAGGTTGTGCATCTCGGCTGAGCAGGGGACAAATTGGAGTAAAAGACCCACATACCCGATAGGAGGAAAATATTTAGAGAATACACAGCCATATTTTGATAAGAACAATTTATTTTTAACTTAATAGTTTTACGAATCTACTTCTATTATCTAGTTTTATGATGAAGTTTGATTTCTCATTATTTAACAAAAAGAGGTCTTAATTGACTAAGCCCTCGATTTAGAGCGCCGGGACATGACTGCTACATGCTATGTGCCATTTGCCTTTCTTGCTGTTCATTTAAAGATTCTATTAGCCACCCTGTGAGTGTGCTCACAGGTTGTCTGCATATCCTTGTCATTTATGCTATTGTTCCAAGGGAGTAGCCCAATGTAAGCAGAACACAGCACAGGCGTATTAATCCTTGCATCTTTCCTGATGCCTTTTGAGCATTTTTTTTAAAGTCAGCTTTTTACTAAGATGTCAATAGTTCCAGAATTGGATGGAAAAAGCAAAATTGGTTCTGTCAGAACTGAGAACCCACAAGTATAATCTATAATTTTAAGTATCTTTTTTTCCAGTTTCATTATTAAAGTTGAGCAGTGTTTAATGTCACTTAGAAAATGACTTGGTGTTGTTGTTTTAGAAATCTGAGATAGACTTGGTATACTATTACTTAGAACATTTGGCAGCATAAACACTATGGGCAGGCAGCAGAAAATAAAATATAAAGGTGGAGACATAAACTTTTACTTCCTAATCTAATATCAAGTGGATATCATGAGAGATTTTAATTAGAAGTAACTAGCAAGACTGAAACAAACTCAAACCCCTCTATATTCTCAATGTTGCCTTTTCCTAGCGGGCAGACTTGAACATATATTAACCTCTTTGGGCTTAGGGATTTTTATTTAATAAAAATTGGTTTTTCTTATTATGTGTACATTATTACATGTTATTTCTTAATTGTGATATTTAACACATTTTAAAAAGCAGGCCTTTATCGACTTACAAGATTAAATATTGGAATAAACCTCCTATAAATATAATACAAATGATAAGCATCAAGACGTGGCAATTACATGGAGAATTAGTATCTAGCATGCACAAAATAAAGTATTATGTATGAAAATTTTCAGAAGTAAAATCATGCTGTCCACACTACTGATTATTTTCACCGAATAAAAAAATGGGAAAAATGAATGTGTTATGATTAAGTAGAGGTCATAATGCCTATGTCCTAAGTTTGATTTTGTTATAAAAAATGATATATGAAAAAGAATTTGAGAGTACATAAAAACTTTGTAAATATTATGTAGCATTTTTATTTTCACTCATATCCATCATGAAAGAAATAAAGGTATTTTGCATTTTTGTATTAATATGTCTTCATTAATGATCTCTAAAACATTTAATTTTACCTTAATTAAAGCATGTTTGTTTGAATAGAAGATGAAGCATAAATCATGACTGCATGCAAAGAGATGTTGAGATGGACAATCTTAGTAGGCCAATCAATCCAGGACACCTCAGATTTCCATTTATTATTCAAGTTTTGACAAATTCTTCTTTTGGGCCATTGGGAATTCCAAATCCCTCATCTGAAATAATTGATGTTAGATCTGCATTTCAAAAGAATTAAGGGAGATCACATACCTAAAATCATCAAACACAGGGTTTGGCAATTATATGCTTTCTCAATTACCCCCTTAATCAGAAAGAATAGTTTGTTATTTCTAATAAATTAACAGCATATTTGTTAACAAATACGAATTATGTACCTGTTACTTATTTACAAAGGAAAACCTATCTCCCTTTCAGCCATATTATATATCTACGTACATTTTAATGCAAAATCTTTCTGCCTTACAAATAGATATGTATGTGTATATTATTTATACATTAAAAACAGATTTCATTTTTATTAACAAACTCTAATGTTACCTGCTGAGAAGGAATTTCTCAACCTCAAGAAATTTTTACTCGATTTGGAAAAATATTGTTCACTGTCTGGGATATACTTGTAAATCTAATTTTTCATCTAGCATTCTTAGGGATTCACTGGCTGCTTAATCTGATGACTTAGGACCTATTCATAATTATAGTAAAAACATACATGTTAGAACACATTTCTGAATGACAAGGTTATTTAATGACTATCATTTCCACTGGGCAAAAACATCATTATTGTCAGTATTAACAGAAATATATGGACTTGCTGAATATGATACAAAAGGAGAGAATGTAGTATGTATGGAATTTTTACATTTACCCTGATTCCCACTTCACATCCCAAGCTTTATGCATTTTGGATGCATGTATTTAGTTAGTTAGTTCATATCCTAGATTAAAAGTAATTGCACAGCTCTATTATCAAAATCAACTTGATTTGAGTTAAATTCAGGAAATTAGAAATGAAATGGTCTGTAGTAAAAATATTTATGCATTACTTAGATTTCAGAAATATTTCCCTGGTGGACATTTTAACATGACTGGGTTAAATGAACCTCTACAAAATTGCTTCTTCTAACTCATATTTATAATAGGAAATGTTCCACATGAAAAAAAATTGATATCCTAATTTTCTCAGGAAAATAATATATTTATATACACAGGAAATGCAAAATAATTTAGGTACACTATTTGACAAAATATTTCTGCCTTATAATTAGATAATGATTCATTAATTCTATAAATATTCCCTAAGGGCATATATTTGTAGACATAGACGAGCCAAGAGATCTTAAAACATTAGGTCTCCTCTCTAAATGTACCCCCAATGTACTTCTGGTTACAAAAGACTCAATTGCATTACAGTAGAGTAAAGCACATGGTCACATAAATTATTTCCATCCTGTGGTACTGACTCTTGACATATGAATAAGAGTTTGCCAAGCAAGAATAACAGGAGGACTTTGGACAGTATAATCACAAATAGTTCAGGCTGACTGAAAACAGTCAGGTAAGACTGGTCAGACCAAGTAGGATGCACACAAAAGTGGCACATAATGAAAATTAGCTGGAAAGCCTCCCATGAGATCAGTTTGAGAATGGCAAGAGAAGACTGTCAAGCAGATACAGGAAAGTTCAGGAAAGTCTCATGTGCCATGACTAGGAGTTCAGAATGTTATCCTAAATAACTGAAATAGAAGCCTGATGTACTTTAGCTTTTTTGAGGACTCATTCTAGCAGTTTTGTAATCTATATGTGCTATGTTATTTTTTAATACTCACTGGAGAATATATTGCTATGTTATTTTTTAATACTCACTGGAGAATATATTTTTATTGATTTTTTAGAGGGGGTGGGGAAGAGAGAGAGAGAGAGAGAAGCATGATTGGTTGCATCCCATAAGAGCCTAACCAGGGATCAGGCCTGACTGGGGATGGAACCCACAAACCAGGTATGTACACTGACCAGGAATGGAACCCATAAGCTTTTGGTGTATGAGATGACACTCCAGCCAACTGAGCCACTTGGCTTTTTTTTTTTTTTAATGAAACTGGGGGATGGTTGTTCTTCACTTTCTTTTATGCTCCCATATTAGTTCATTAGTTTAAAGCTAAAGATTTGAATCACATGAAAATAGTTTCTTCCCTCTTACTATTCTCAAATTCACCATGACATTTATAAAAACAGAAAAGAGATTACAGTTTGAGAAAGAAACAAACTTTGACCTCCTCTTTTATCCAATCAAAAATTCCAGTAGTGCAGCCTGGTCAGTGTGGCTCAGTGGCTGAGTGTTGACCTATGAACCAAGAAGTCACAATTCAATTCCTGGTTAGGGCACATTCCTGGGTTGTGGGTTCAATCCTCAGTAGGGGGCAGCCGATCAATGATTCTCTTTCATCATGGATGTTTCTATCTCTCCTTCTTCCTTCCTCTCTGAAATAATAAGAAATAATAATTTTTTTTAAATCCACTAGTGCAGAACAAAATGTGGAGTTTTCACAGGTGACTCCACTGTGACGTGTGTCGTTGAGGTAGAACAGAATGTGCCTCTTGGGATAAGCTATAGTAAGGGGAAGGACAGAGAGAAATGAATGTCTCTATTACACTACAATGTCTCCCTTAAAATGTTCCCTACAGATGAGTATATTTGTTTATATGTTCCCATGAGCAGCAGAAAATATGTGTTTTGTGTGTGTGTTTGTGTGTGTAACATTCTCAAATAATTCTGACATGGAGGATGATTTATATATATGATTACCAATAATTAATAATTGAATTATAATTTAAAATGTATAATTAAGAATTAGATTTCTATTTTTTACCCCAGTTTTTAGTAATTTATTTATTTTTTAAGTATATGGATTTTTAAATTGAATTTATCTGGGTTAAGATTAGCTAAATAAAATTATATAGGTTTCAGGTGTATAATTCATCTATATATTGTACTGCTTGTTGACCACCCCAAGTCAAGCCTCCTCTAATGATGGTGTTCTCTATGCCTCCTCTCTCTCTCTCTCTCTCTCTGTCTCTCTCTCTCTCTCTCTCTCTCTCTCTCTCTCTCTCTCTCTCTCTCTCTTCCCCTTGCATATACATGCGCGTGCGCACGCGCGCGCGCGCACACACACACACAGAAGCACAAGCATTCATTGCTGGCCAAACATTTCAATGTTTGAAGTCAATAATCGGCTTTTTTCAATAAACAGGCAAGAGTCACTTGCCCTGAAGTAACCATTGTGCATGAAAATCCTGTGACAAGTTATTCAAAGCAGCTAAAGCCTTTGCAGCATCATAACAGTGATGCTTTCACACATGTTTACATCTAATTTGAACTCTGAAGTCTTTGAGTCGGTTATAGGTCTAATAGGAATCTCTGTCCCAGTAAGAACACAAGCAAAGAATGACTAGGAAGTTGGCTTGCATCATCTTCCATTTCTGCCTACTGCCTCCATACTTAACTAATACACATAAGCATTTCATCCGAAACCCTATTATCATCTCCTGTTCACCAGAGTGCAGTTCCCAAGTCACATTCTGAGAAATACTAGCATCCCCACAAATTGTGACCCTGAGTGGAATATATTTTGGAAATGCTCTGCTCCCTGCAACAAAAAAATCACAATTCAGGGGAATATATTAAATTCTCAATAATGACAATTGTTTACAGTGTCCTGCACAGAGTTTTTCAAAGCATATCTGAATCTTCCTTCCCTTACTATATTTATACACAGTCACACATGGGAATACACACACACACACACACACACACACACAAGTGATAGCATGGAAGTCCATTTTTAGAAACATCGACCAAGAAAATATAATAATTTATAGATCTGTTAGCATGGCATTCAAGGTTTAACATAGCCTATTCTAATCCTTCTTTCATAACCTCACTTTCCCTGATGACTCAGCAATGCACTACAGAATCCCCTACATTGCCCAAGGGTTAAGCTCTAGGTGTGTGACATGGCCATGGATAAACTAATTAATGAAGAGATGACTGGAACGTATTTGTCTGAGTTATCAACAGAAGAGGATTACAATGTCATTGATTGGCTCTACAACTTTAAGTGGAATGACTTACAACAAAACCAAATTTTCCTTAGGTTAATCCTATATAATAAAAGCCTAATATGCTAAGTGTCTGACTGTTCAACCAGTCGCTATGATGCGCACTGACCACCAGGGGCCAGATGCTCCAACCAGTAGGTTAGCTTGCTGCTGGGGTCCGACCGATCGGGACTGGGTGAGATGGGCAGGACACGTCCTGGAGCCCTCCTGCAGTCCCTTCCTGGCCCTAATCATGCACCAGTGGGGTCCCTCAGCCTGGCCTGCACCCTCTTGCAATCCGGGACCCCTGGGGGGATGTCAGAGAGCTGGTTTCAGCCCAATCCCTGCAGGTAAGGCCGAGGGACCCCACCAGTGCACGAATCTATGCACAGCGCCTCTAGTTTATAAAAGTAAGGGTTAAGGTCCTAAGGCATCTCATCAAGGACCAGCAACACTTATTCTGACCTCCTAGGGTCATATCATATTCACCATGTTCAGATTTCTTTCTTCCATTTGGAAGATGTGCAATCTCAATTGTCATCAAGGAATATTCATATATTTCCAGTGGTGAATATGGAACTTGAGAGCTATCCAGTGGAACAGGAAATAACAGGCTTTTTAGTGAAGACAATTGTGGCCACCGCAGATAAGAGAAGGAATGAATGGTGTCAAGTTTCACCACAAAGAACAATAATGCTAGAGGCAACACTGAGATTAGGCTATAATACATTAGAACAATAGAGGAGGAAGAGAATTACCATATAGGGAGGTCTACACTAAGAGTTTTACTTTTATGATCAAACTTGGTATTTAAAACTCCCTGAATGTTAGGATTTCACAACCAGATGAGGAAATAAAGATTCAGAAAGGTTAAGTGAGTTGTCTAAGGTGACACAGTTAAAAAGTGATGCACCTCAGATCCCACCGCTGCCATAAAAAAAAAAAAGTGATGCACCTCATATTTGAATACAGATATGTCTAGTTTATAATTAAATGATATTTTTATAGAGGCTATAAGGCCTGTCTCTAAATGTTGTTAAGTTTATTATTAAGCAATCATGATTATAATATTTGACATTAACAGCCATTTTATAACTTGCTATAAAATATTATTTTTGGAATTTATTTTGTATTTTTCCTTCACCATAACTTGTTTGCAAAGCAAAGCAAAAAATGACCACCTTGTTTTATAGATGAGAAGCTTTAGGCTTAAATAAGGAAAGGGTCCATTTGTCTTCTCCATCTTTGGTCCGCTGTGGATTCTGTCTTCCAGCTGGGATGATGGAACTCCCTCCCTCATTTTCCACCAGGGTGATGCCATTCTGGACATGCTAGGCCATGCAGAGAGGCGGACCATTTCCTTGTTGATGCCTTCCCTCCAAAATCACCCAATAGAAGCATTTCAAAGACGCTAGGTGACTTGTCCAAAGTGACTCAGCTTGGACATGGCAGAGTCCAACCACAAAAACAGGTTGTCTGTTGCAAAAACATCTGACTATTTTGTGACACAAGAGCTGCTGTAGCTCTTGGTGTCCTGGCTAAGCAATTCTTTCTTAATTTTTCTGGGGTTCCTGCTTCTGCTAAAATGTTTAAGCTCTGCTTCTCACATACTGATGGCAAGGAGGTGAAGTCAAACACATGAGACCCGGGGTAATCTCCTGCCCAGATAATGACCAGATTGCCCTCTCTGTCTGCTCCTGGAATCTCTTTGAATGACCCCTCCCAACCTATCTTTTGTCCCCGCTGCAGGAATGTAGGAGATCTTTCCTCTTGCCATAGTGGGATAATAAAATTAAAAATAAAGAAGCTGTTGTTTTTCTCTTTCCTGCATCTTTCAGTTTGCATAAAATTCTTTTGAAGTTGGATGACTTTGCTTTGATCACTCCCAATTCCATTCACTCAACAATCTTTGTATTACCTATTTTTCAGTTTTATATGGCAAGGGATTTATTTAATCTTCAACTTGTTTTTCTATTCTGATAGTTATTTCAGAGAAACTAACCTATTATGAGCAAAATAAGTCATGTGTTCTCTGGAACATGTTTCCTTGCTACACACACACACACACACACACACACACATTTCCTCTAAAACCAAAGGAAATATGTATATTTAGATAAGGACAGAGAAATCTGATAACCTAATAATCAGAAGTGAGCACTGATAGCATATGGAAAAATCAGCTTTACATTTTTCTTTGTCCTGGAGCAATGTGGAGAAAAATATGGAAGATAAATGCAATTCTCCTCACAAGCCACTAAAACTCTAATGTACTAGTATTAGAATTCTAAAAATAAGATTTGAGTCCAAAGCCTCATTCATCCATCTGTCATTCATCTCTATCCACTCATTCAGTCATTTATTCATTCAATATTCATAAGCACCTAATAGATTCCAGCTACTAATAGGTCATTCCATTGCCTTGGTTTAGTTCCCACAAGCATATGTCTCCCTCAGAAGATATTACCGGATCTTTAGACCATAATCTGACCACCGATTCTAGCACAGTGTCAAATATGCTTTAAAAATTAATTAAAACCGTGAATTTGCTCATTGTGAGGGCACTTTTTCTACCTTCCTTTCCTTATATGCTTTTCCTCATTAACTTTCTCTTTGGGCACTTTCTCTATTCCTTACAATTCTACAGTGATCCATCCAAGTGAGATGCAAAAGCAATCTTTATTTTCCTGAATAATCTTAGGTTTGCCCCATACCTCCCCAGAGGTAAGTAAGCTTCACTTTGTTCTGTTATTAAATGTATCCAATGAGGGGTTTCTTTACTGAGGATGGGTTTTTCTCAACTCTTCAAATTAGAAATAAAACAAGAGAGAGCCACTATCATTCATTTTAGCTCAACTTTCAAAGACATTAATCCTCACAAAATATTTCAGAGACAAGAATCATTAAGTCATTTTCACCGAAGAGAAAACAGAGGCTTTGAGAGTTAACCTGCACACATGGGCAGGGAGTTCATCCATCATGGAGCTGAGATGTACCTCAGTCAGTCTCAATCCAAAGCCTTTACTATTTCCACCACACTAAAGTGAGAGAGGGCTATTCACAACCGTAGGAACCCTTAGGGACTGCCCCCAAATCAGAGCTTCAGCTGCTTTCTACTGCACATGCGCAATATGTGTTGTGGTTCTTTTGCCTTAGAGCCTTCCCTCATGCCTTGCCTCTCTCTCAATCCACTGAGCTATTATGTCTGTGAATTATCTCCTCCTCTATTAAAGCAGTCGGCACCCCAAGCTTAAATGCGTCCATGTATAATTTTAACATACACGGCCTCTTCCTCTGTCAGTAACCCCCTCTCCATTTTAATTAAGCGAGTGCAGAGACCTACCATCGCAGTGGTTCCTTGTAGCAAATTGAGAAATAGTCACAAATCATACCCTCCCCAATAATCTGTGCTCACATAAGATGTGGCTAGAAATTCACGTTCTAGATCACATTTATGTCCGAGGTGCACTGTGTTCACAGCATTTCCCTCTTGCACATGTAATAACTCCTTATTTGTTTCATGAGGGTGATTAGTTGCCTTAAATTGCCAGAAACGAAACGCATCTCCCTCAGCACTGGGCATATACGCGAGAGCCTCCGGTTGTGTGTTCTCCAGGCTCTTTTTTATAATGGCACTAAATACATATAAACAAGCATCTGCTGCAGTCATGGCAATGTTTTCTCCGTATGTGCTGCATGTACATTAAAAGCAGAATGTGTTATTTAAAATGTCAGTTATGTCCATGGATTAGAATCTTTACCGTGAATGAGTAGCACAGAAAGGCCACTGAGGGAAGATGGCAAAGTGTATCTTTCTGACTCCCACAAGCACATCTCCCATGACTCTGTGTGTTTCACGTTTATTATTGAGGATCATGTTTCAAAGTACTTAGAATCTACATCTGCCAGAGGTCATACCTCTCCTTGCCTTCAGAGGTTTTAAAGAAAATAACTACTTTTTCTGAAGCTATCCAGAGATTCAAAAGCAATTCTAAAATTTGCTGCCTTGAAATAATGGTGCTGATTATAATTAAAATTAGAATAGAAATTGAAAATTAAAATGACAAAAAAGAAGGCCCTAGAGATCGGGGAAATGTACATAAAATAGGGTCATAGAAGGAGAGACTAGTTAGAGAGTAGTAGTAGGCTGACAGTAATTTTAGAAATAAAATGTTAATAACTATAATGGAAGCTTACATAGTCTGTGTAAAATGAGGTGACTCTTACCCTGCTATTTTGGATGCAGTGATACTTGATGTGTAAGAAATTAAATGGAACATAAACTGTTCACAATAAGAAAGGTCAGTAGATAGACATAATCTGAGAGTTCTTTCATTAATTTTACTGCTCCCAAATTCAAGCGGGTTGCAGAATAAAGCCAATTTTACAGACATTTTATTTGACCCAATCCCCTCAAAAACAATAATATTTAACCACCATCACCAGTCTGTAATAGAGTGCTTTATACTTGAATTAGACAATAAATGGCTTTTACTTTCTTCTCTACTTTGTACATTTCTGTAGGCATATACGAAATATCTATGGCAGCGGTTCTCAACCTGTGGGTCGCCAACCTGTGGGTCACGACCCCTTTGGGGGTCGAACGACCCTTTCACAGGGGTCGCCTAAGACCATCGGAAAACACATATATAATTACATATTGTTTTTGTGATTAATCACTATGTTTAATTATGTTCAATGAAAATACATCCTGCATATCAGATATTTACATTATGATTCATCACAGTAGCAAAATTACAGTTATGAAGTAGCAACGAAAATAATTTTATGGTTGGGGGTCACCACAACATGAGGAACTGTATTAAAGGGTCGCGGCATTAGGAAGGTTGAGAACCACTGATCTATGGAATGGAATAATCTGCATTGAAGACTAATTTCAGGATAATAAATTAACTAGTGGTTGATATGCCAATTAAAAATAATATTTACCTCAAAATAGAATATATAGTTTTATCTATATTCAGACATTGTCATTCATTTGTTCAGATAATTATTTTAAGTGTTGTATTGGCTCCATATTGCTGGACAACAAAGTATGACAAATTTAGCATCTTAAAACATTGCACATTTTTTATCTCATTGTTTCTGTGGGTTAGAAATGTAGGTATGGTGTACCTGAGTTCTATGTTTAGGGTTTCAGAAGACTACAAGCAAAGTACCCCCAGAACACAGCTCAGCATAATGGAAAAACTAGAGCACAGGGCAGAGTCAAAGACAGTAAGTGTGTGGATGTTAACCTCCCTTTGGCACTAACGAGAAGTCTGTTGCTTAGAATATTGGGTTTTTGTGGATGTTTGTTTAATAGACCTAGATGTTTGGGTCCACCCAGGATGGCAGTTAAACAGAGTTAATAAATCCATATTCTTAATTCTGTTAAGTATTCTATTTAGCTTACTATTTTTCACTCCATTACTTTCAGTGATCCTGGGAGAGTATAGGTTTCAGCAGCCTCCTTGACTGCCTTTTTTATACCCCTAGGAAGTGTAATGGTCTCCCTCTGCCTCTGGTAACTGATACCATTAATTAGACCTGACAAATTAATGATAGGCTATATTAACCACATTTGTCTAAGCATTTCACAGACATCTCTTGCTTCCAGTGGGAATCATTTAAATGAAAGGAAAATATTTAGAATCCTGGATGCACAGGTAAAGTCAGGTTTCCTAATCTCAGAAGTATCTCAAATAGGACTTAACTAAAGGTCAGTATAAAATCCAGTGCTTGCATGTTGTCCAACAGTAGAAAGTTTATAGACCAGCCCACTTGAAATCGGATCCTAATAATTAAAAATTATGACTATCTCTCCATTACTTATTTGCCAGACAAAGCACTTAATATTCTGCCTTTCCTAATTTATATATGTTTCCTTTCATACAGATTATATTCCAGACTAGTTGAGATTTGGCTGTATCTTCTTGGTAAGAGTGGGACAAAGAATATACAACTTCATTCACATGTTGTTCCAATGTCAAGAAATCGGTGATAGTCTGGGTAGCACAGCTGTAAGCACTGAGCCTTCATTCATCCATTTAACAAACTACCCATTAGGTGCTTCTGCCAAGGCTGTGTTTCAAGGTCACCCAGGAAGGGATAAATAAGAGCAATCCCAGCATGCCGAGAGTCCCAGCTCTTCCGTCTCAGACCTCAGGTCACTTAGGGAGTGGAGATGTAAAAGCTAGAGGGGGCAGGCAGAGACTCAGGCTCTAAGGAATTTGCCTCAAGAAGAGAAGAGTCCATAAAGATTCAGTGGGTGGCCCTAACCGGTTTGGCTCAGTGGATAGAGCATCGGCCTGCGGACTGAAGGGTGCAAGGTTAGATTCCGGTCAAGGGCATGTACCTTGGTTGCAGGCACATCCCCAGTGGGGAGTGTGCAGGAGGCAGCTGATTGATGTTTCTCTCTCATGGATGTTTCTAAGTCTCTATTCCTCTCCCTTCCTCTCTGTAAAAAAATTAATAAAATATATTTTTAAAAAAAGATTCAGTGGGTGGGTGGGAAGAGAGCAACCAAAGGACTTATAACCCATGGAACACAGACAATGGTGTGCTGAATGCCTGGGGGTGGGGGTGGGGGTGGGGGCAGAGGTGGGGTCAATGAAGAAGAAAAGGGGACATATGTAATACTTTCAACAATAAAGATAAAAAATAAAAGAATTGGGTTTTAAAGCCAGCATGGCTACTAGCTGAAACCACATTAGTATCAGATAGCTCTGCCCATTTACCCCAAGGTCAGAGCTAAACCACCATGTGTTACAATCCAGTACTAGGTACCTTCAGTGACTCCATGGCCTGGCAAGGAAAAGCTCATGAGTCAGAGAAGGATCATATTGTTTACCTTTATTTACCTGGCACAGGACTCGTTTAAGAGAGCATCTTAGAATATGGATCTGAGGGGCATTTGAGAAAGTTTGGGAAAATGGGGTAAATAAGGTGACTTTGGGTGCCAATTTTTCTACTCTAGGAACCAACCCTCTATGGGGAGGCACTCCCTTCCATCTAACATAGTTGTTCAACAAGTTGGAACTGATGGTAGACAGAATGTTTTATTGCCATGTGTCAGGCAGCTCGATGCATTTCATGCCCGAATAATGCAAAATGAAATTTTAGCTGAAGGAGATGGCCTAGCAAATTGTTCTCCACAGAGCAGGCAGTAGGACTATGTTTCCCATGGAGAAGCTCACGGTGACAATGTGTCTGATTCATACTTTAATTGCCAGAATAAAATCCAACATCCATAGGTTCAGGCATGCTAATGAACAAGAAGCAGAATTAGCTTTTTCTCTGCCTATTGAATTGTCTAATGTTTGTTGAAAGAGGCAAACAGAGCACCGAGGATCCAAATTTTACCCCAAAGTGTTATAAGCAATATAATTCACAAATTAACATAGAATGGCCTTTTATAAGACTCTTTTGAAATGACACTAAATCTTCAGCAACATGGTTTGCTCAAAAAGAAATGTTAAAATGATTTGCTGAAATTCTCTATTGAATTTCATTAAAATGGGACATGCTATAAAATAAATCTGACTTTGGATTTTGATTGATTCTAGTAAGTTTTAAAAACTGGCTTGGACAAACATTGGTTTCCTATTTATCATAAGGATGTGATTTGTTACTCCACCTCCCTTCCAAAAAAATGTTGTCTACTATACTATTTATTTAAAGATTATTTTTACTTTTATTATAAATATAAGTGTTAATGCTAACTAATGCTATTCTTTCACTAAAGATGTTTGCATTTCTAAATTACTATGATTTCAGCTTACCAGGTGTACCAGTTAATAATGCGGACTTTTTTTCAATAGATGGGAGTTACACATATATTGATATATATGCTATTGAATATGTATGCTATTTTGTTGTATTGACAGCAAGCTTCAAAACATCATATGTCAAATTTTCTGAAAGTGTTAATATCATAGATATTTTTACTCTTAAAAATGTTGAATTTCGTGCCAAAAAAAGAGCATTTGAGGGAAGTTCTAATTCATTATTTTATTTTGAAGAAAAGTGCTGCTGAAAGTTATCGTATACTTCGGGAAGCTTGTGGTAAACATGCTCCATCTCAAGATACCTGTGAACATTGATTTAAACTCTTTAAAAGTGATGATTTTGATGTGAAAGACAAAGAATGTCCAGGTCAACCGAAAAAGTTTGAAGACCAATAATTACAAGCATTATTGGATGAAGATGTGCGTCAAACTTAAAAACAACTTGCAGAAAGATTAAACGTTTCTCAGCAAACAACTTCTGATCATTTACAAGCAATGGGAAAGATTTTAAAGGAAGCAAAATGGGTGCCACATCAACTGAACAAAAGACAAATGGAAAACCGAAAAGTCATCAGTAAAATGTTGCTTCAACGGCACGAAAGAGAGTCTTTTTTGCATCGAATTGTGACTGGCGATGAAAAGTGGATTTATTTTGAGAATCCCAAATGCACAAAATCATGGGTTCATCCAGGTCAACCATCAACATCGACTTCGAGGCCAAATCGCTTCAAAAAGAAGACAATGCTCTGGGTTTGGTGGGATCAGGAAGGTGTGGTGTATTATGAGCTTCTAAAACCAGGTGAAACCGTTAATACTCATTGCTACCAACAACAAATAATAAATATGAACCTCGCTTGGATCATAAAACGACCAGATTGGGCCAGAAGACACAGCAAAGTAATTTTTCTTCAGGATAACGCACCATCACACACTTCAAAACCAGTTAAAGACACGTTAAAAGATCTTGCCTGAGAAGTATTAACCCACCCGCCGTATTCATCAGACCTTGCTCCTTCACATTACCACTTGTTCTGATCGATGGCACACATACTTTCTGAGCAGCACTTCAAAATGTATGAAGAAGTGGAAAATTGGGTCTCTGAATGGTCTGCCTCAAAACAAGAAAAGTTCTATTGGGACGGTATCCACAAATTACCTGAAAGATGAGGGAAATGTGTAGCTAGCAATGGACATTACTTTGAATAAAGCACTTTTGATGTTTCTCTTGAAATTATCATGTTTTCTTTTATTACAAAAATCTGCATTATCAACCGGTACAGGTGGTAAAAACCAAATGCACATTTGCTCTGGCCAGTGGTGCTCAGTGGTTAGATAATTGGCCCATGCATCAAAGGGTCTTGGGTTCGTTTCCAAGTCAAGGGCAGGTACCTGGGTTGCAGGTTCAATTTTGCATGTAGGAGGCAACCAATCATGTGTCTCTCTCACATCAATGTTTATCTATCCATCTATCTATCTATCTATCTATCATCTATCTATCTAGTTATCTCTTTTTTTTTTAAATATATTTTATTGATTTTTTACAGAGAAGAAGGGAGAGGGATAGAGAGCTAGAAACATCGATGAGAGAGAGACATCGATCAGCTGCCTCTTGCACACCCCCCAGTGGGGATGTGCCCGCAACCAAGGTATATGTCCTTGACCGGAATCGAACCCGGGACCCTTGAGTCCGCAGGCCGACGCTCTATCCACTGATCTATCTATCTATCTATCTAGTTATCTCTATCTCTCTCTCTTTCCCCCTTTCCCTCCCTCCCTTCCACTTTCTGTAAAAAATCAATGGAAAAAATATCCTTGAGCAAGGATTAACAAAACAACAACAACAACAACAACAAAACAAACAAGCACACATTTAATGTTTTAGTTTGTCCATGGGGTCTAGTTGTAGGGAAAACACACAATCTTAACATTTTAACAACAGCTCATAAGTTATCTTTGCAAAAATTCTATTTACTAGAGAATTTTAATGTTATTATAGATTTGTTTTTATCCATTTGAGAGAGAGAGAGAGAGAGAGAGAGAGAGAGAGAGAGAGAGAGAGAGAGATGGAGATGAGAGAGAAACATTGATAGGCTGCCTGACTGGGGATTGAACATGCAACCCAGGCATGTGCCCTGACCAGAATCAAACCTGCGTGCGACCTTTTAGTACACTGGACCACACTCAACCAACTGAGCCACACTGCTCAGGGCCTATTTTCAATTTCTTGAGGCATCTCCATACTGTTTTCCATAATGACTGTACCAATTTACATTCCCACCAACATTATATAAACGTTCCCTTTTCTCAATATCTTCATCCACCCTTGTTCTCTTTTATATTTTTGATAATAGCCACACTAAGAGGTGTGAGATAGTACCGTATTGTGATTTTGATTTGCACTTCCATGATGATTAATTAGATATTCCTTATTGGACATATGGTTTGCAAATAATTTCTCCCCTTCCTTAGGTTCTCTCTTCAATCTGTTGATTGTTTCCTTTGCTGTGAAGAAACTTTTTAGTTTGATGCAATCCATTAATTTATTTCTGCTTTCATTGTTAGTGGCTTTAGGGTAGATCCAAAAAATCATTGCCAGACCAAAAACATCATTGCCTAGACCAGTGGTTGGCAAACTGCGGCTCACGAGCCACATGTGGCTCTTTGGCCCCTTGAGTGTGACCACAAAGTTTCAATCGCACTGTACATGCATGCCCACACGTGGTATTTTGTGGAAGAGCCACACTCAAGGGGCCGCAGTTTGCTGACCACTAGCCTAGACCATTATCAAAACACTTTTATCCTACAGCTTTATTGTTTCAGGTCTTAAATTTAACTCCAATGCTTTTTTAAGTTGCCAGTTGCCTTTTTTATATGGAGTGAGGTATGTGTCTAACTTCATGCGAAAAACTAATTTTCCTCTCACTATTAATTGAAGAAATATATCTATGTATAAACACACAAACACACACACACACTTAGGTAGTTGCAAGTTTATACATAATTCTATATAATTGTATATCAGACTGATAGGATAAAACTTTTATAGTTATAAGTGCCATTCTGATTCTCTAGTAATATTTTTGTCTTATGGTGGAATTTTTTTTATAATCAAAGCTCAGAACATTTTGATTGAATAGTTTATTCCATTAATATTAAAAGTAATTGCTGATATAGCTTATGTATTTATAGAGTTTTCTAAATTTTCTTTTTATTTACATTTGTTTCTTTTTATTATAGGTACCATTTAGTGTCATATCCTTATACCAATACAACTTAGCTCCCACAGGTCTTTTGTGTGCTGTTTTTGTAAAATATGTGTGTGTAACATAGATAAGATATAATTTTACAGATGTTGTTTTATATAATTGATGTCTACATCAGTTAAGAGAAGGAGAAAAAATATTCATATACATTCTCTTTTAGAATTTACATAATTACTTTTACCAGTGCTCTGGTTTTGTTTTGTTTATTTTCTCATGTGGATTTAAATTACTGTCTAGGTTCACCTGCTTTCATCTGAAAGAACACCCTTTAGTATATCTTGTAAGTTTATTCTACTACCAACACATTCTCTCAGTTTTTCTTTACTTTGAGCTGTCTTGATTTTATCTTCATTTCAAAGGATAGTTTTTCTGGGTATAAGAGTCATAGTTAATATTTTTCCATTTTTTACAGTATTTTGAATATGTCTTATGACTGCTTTCTGGCCTCTATTTTATCAGAGACTCATTGTACATATGAATTGGCTTTATCTTGCTGATTTTAGGATTTTCTCTTGTCTGTGTCTTACAGTTGTTTGGCTGGCATAATTTCTATCCATCTATCATCAAGTTTACTGATAGTTTCTTTTATTAGTTAAGATCCACTTCTGAACCTCTCTAGGGTATTTTCCCATTGCAGCTAATGTAATTTTACATTTTATTACAGAAAATTTATCCTGCCATTGTTTGGGTAGAATCTTACCATATGATAGCTAAAGAAAGAGAGCTCTTGGCACCTGAAATTTAGGCTATGCACTCTGAAACTGGGAGGGGAAAGAAATTTCAGAGGCCTATTCCTCCCAGCAATTTTTTCAAATATGTGGGGAAACCTCACCCTGTAGGACACATCACTTGGAGTTGAGTTTCTATGTTGAGGTGGGGAGAAGTTGAGGGAGACAATGGCTCATGGCTCAACTAAAAGTAAAACTGTCTTCATGAGATTTAGTAAATTTTCTTATATAAATATTTCTTCATTTGCTGTGATCCTAGGATGATTTTCATAGACTTTACATGTTTATTTTTAATAATTTTCATCAGTTTCAGTTGTTGATTCATGGAACTCCTCACAAAGCCATTCTAGAAGTTGTGTCAAAATAGTTACCTTTTGTTATTCATAACTGATGTCTCTATATATTTATATATCCTAGCACTTATTAGATGTTAAAGGAATGGTTTTTGTAAGTAAGTAAATAAATACATACATACATACATACATAAATTTTAAGAAAACAAGGATGAAGAATTCCAATATGTTGGCCAGCATTAAATGTTAGTGAAATTGATTGGCCTCACATACAGGGTTTAACATGTTACTTTTCACTTCTTTTGAAATCCTATATAGTAAAAGCCTAGCAACCAAAATGGCAAAACAACCAGAATGAACAGAGACCAGAATGACTGTAGCCCCTCACTCCAGCTATCCCTACCCCCCAGCGGGGACCCCCACCCTGATCTGGGGCCCCTATCAGGGCAGGATGGCCAGCCCCCACCTGTGCACTGGGCCTCTTTCCTATATAATAAAAGGGTAACGTGCAAATTGACTCTAATGGTGGAATGACTAGAATGACTGCTTGACCAATCACTATGAGGCGCACTGACCACCTCTCGGTCCCTTTCCCCAGCCAGCAGGCTCCGCCGATCGCCCGATGGCGAATGGGAAACTGGGATGGGTGGTGGTGGGGAGCGGGGCCAGCTGAGGGCAGCGAGGGAAGATGGCCCTGATCACAGGCCAGGCCTAGGGACCATACCTGTGAACGAATTTTGTGCGCCAGTCCTCTAGTTGATATATAAAAAGATATCTTAGGTCTCACTTCTAAATACTTCTTATAGCTCAGAATTTAAGTGTGCCAGGAGAGTGGATTTGATCACCATGGAAACAAGATATCTCCCCATCTACAGCTTGGTCAGCCAATAAGAATCTTTCCATATAGGTTATGATGTGCCGTCTAGGGAAGGCTGTGTCAGTATTGATTCAAAATGAAAAAGAATGTACAAAGGAGAATGAACACCCCACTCCTCAAATATCATGTTAAACAACTCTATAAAAAATCCTTAAGCAGCATTTCAATGGAAATGGCATTTTATTTGTATTTCTTCAATGAGAAGAGTCGATTCTCTTGTAAGATGTCGGATATTATCATGTCTAATGCTCACAAAGCCTGAGAATTGAAGTCCCCGAATGATAAGCAATTCAAGTAATACATTAACAAGTTAGGCTTCTAAGTCAGGGATATCTATAGTCAAACATTTCCTCTTTTCCATAGTTACTGAAATAAAGTAAATTCATAGTATCTTTATATATATATATATATATATATATATATATAGATATATATATATATATATATATAGATATATATATATATATATAGATATATATATATATATATATCCTCCTCTGTTACTTCTGTTGTAAATATATGAAAATGGGTTCTTTCAATCATGAGACTAAAACACCCTGGAACTGAGTGAACTGTGTTTAGTAAACAAACAAACAAACAAAAACTCTTAGGTTTTTACATTTCCTTTTTGTTATGTATTTTTCATTTTAAGTTTAGCTGAAATCTGTCATTTGGATGGCAGATGAAAGGACGGTTTTCTTCCTTTAGATATTTAAAAACAAAACAATTCAAATGTATTTTTATTATTGGTCCTGCTGTAACGCAGCAGTATGTTTAAAAAAATAACATAGTGTAGCAGAAAATTGGCTTGATACCAAATGTACCTCACAAGTCTCAGGTCTCCGAATCCTTAGGCAAAGACCTGGATAATTACCTTATTGCAACTCCATAAAATATACCTTTATACTTTGCATTTATTTAGTCTTGGCTTGTTTGCTTTCCCTCGTAGTTGTATGGAGAAACTCTATTTATGAACAAACCACACTAACGGAGGAAAATGGGTCAATAATAATGTTAGCTACCTTTTTATATAATAATTATTTTTAGATACAACTGCAAGACTTATTTAAGTCAATCCGTTTCTCAGGGTTTGTGAAATTGTAGGATGTGGCAATAATTATTATTGAATGATCATCTCTCAAACAATAACTGACTCAGCAAGCAACTGGGTTTCTTGCTTTTAATGCAAAAAATATCAAATGAGTTTTGAAGAAATCACGATCAAAACAATATCCACAATGTACACAGGTGGAATCACTGTTAAACTTTCCTCGTCATTCTCCACTAGTAAAAGAGGAAGAGTCCCCCTCTTAGAAGATATATTAGGAAAAAGATCCCCCAAATCTCTCATACTCCACTGAAATGTATTTCTAAATTTACAATGATGGCCATTTAATACAATGCTGTTACAAAATTACAAACTGTAAGAGTAAATAACCAAAACAGTCTTCACAATGTGTATTTCTGAAATCACAGAACCTGAGCTGTATAAACTTTATAAATAACAAATGCAGTCTCTGCTGAGTACACTTTGTAAATCATGATTGTAGTTCCTATTGTTTATGCTTTGTAAATCACACATACGTTTCATGTTGTTCAATTAGCTTGGAGCAAACAGACCATATCCAAAGGAAGGATATCATGATGTGAGGAGATTTCTAAGCAAGTCCTATAAGCAATCATTGAAAGAGAATTTTTTTTCCTTTTACTTCCCTAAAAAAAAAAGACTGGATAGGGATAGCAAGTCTCTATTTGTATAGGAAAAATAAGACTTTGTGTGTGTGTTTGTCTAGAAAAAAGGGTGCCTTCCTTGAGTGTACAGAAGGTACTAATCGAACAGAAAGTAAATCCTTACAGCAACCACAACGGAAAAGATGCCGAAGTAGTTGAAGATGCCATTTTAACACACTGCATGGTAATGTTTCAACACTGAGACTATTCAACAGGCTAATCCATCCTTTTTTTTAGTGCAATTTTCAATATATTTTTTTCTCCAAAAACCAATCCCAAGGCAGAAGTCATGTGTCCTGCAAATTCAGACTTTGATGAATCCATTCCAACTTTTATCCCTTCCTTAAGAATTTCATTTTTTCTTGGCTCATTCCTGATTTGCTGTAACATTCCCACCTAGGGCAACCCTCTCTTACTTCATTTTCTTGGTCAGCAACATTAAAACTGGTGAAAGAGCCCTGTTTCCCTCCTGAAAGCCAGGATCCAAAGCTTCTTTACATAAACTATCTATGTTCTTCCGATGAAGTTCACAATTTTCTATTATCAGCGTATTTAAATTATTTCAAGTATCTTATTTATTTTTAAGTATATAAAGAAGACAGAATATCAGATTTATATTTAGTGTTAGTATATTCACAGTCCTCTAATAGGCATTTTAAACCAATTATATTATTTAATTCATATTTCAACAATGAAAAAACATTATTATACTTCTTTTTGTAGAAGTTAATACCAAGGTTCAGCATGATTAAATGGAAATATAGAGAACATTGAAAAGTATGTCAAGCTTATCAGGAATACTATATTCGAATCCAGCATTAACCATTCTGTCACAAAGTAGGGCTCACAATAAAACTATACTTCAATAGATGGGCATGAGCGACATAGGTTTCTTCTTTAGTTAGATAGAGTAAGGGGCTGCATTTTAGAAAACTTGCTCATGATTTTCTGAAATATTAGAAATATATAAATGCCTTTTAGCTCTAGTAGTCCCCCAAAGAGATTCAAATGCCAAGAATGCAGTAACTCCATTTGATAAGATGTTCAAAGGCAAAATATTTAACAGTGAGTCTTTTATATTGAAGCATAATTTTAACAATGAAGGTCCTGCAACCTTGAAAGACCTTAACACGTCCTCCATCAACATCTTCTCCAATCACCGTAACATGTGGCCCTTGAAAAGTGCCCTTTCACTGTGTCATTTCTTTTCACATATTTTCACCTTTGGATCTTGGATCTGTCAAGGTCTATGTGGTTTTAGAATTAAGGAGGGGCAGTAGAGGGAGCTCTCACAACATCAATTCTAGGGGCGTAAGTTTTTCCCTTTCAGTGAGCCGGGCAACCTTGTGAGATCCATTGTGATTTGTGACGAATTGTGAGATAATCCACGTGAGACCAATAACACAGCAATTGTTTTAATTTCCACATTGTAGCACACCTTTATGGAAATCTTTGAAATTTTTGTTGATAAAAGACCCTCTTACCATATACCTGGCTTGGATGCCCACCCCCATACCCATATCTTTTCAGTCACCTTAAATGTCAAGCATAGATTTCAAAATCAATACCTAAAGATACTTGGTGCAACACTATACAATTTAATTTGTTTCTCTAATAGAAAAGGGGAACAAAATAATCTTCTCTAGTAGTGGTCCCCCCTCCCCCCTCATTTGTCCCTCTGATCAGCAGTATTTTCAATTTCCTGGTCTTAAAGCCTAATTCTAATGTACCTCTCTTGTGTTCTCAAAAATCTTCAGTTTATCATTCCATTGACTCCCCGCCTGTCTTTTCTCATCACAAGTTACTAGTGTGATGACAGAATGAGCTGGTGACCTTCCCTGGAAGAGGTCCCCTGGAAACTTCTCAGCTGAGGTTAGTGCAAGTGACAGGAAGAAATTCACAGCCGTTGCTACTAATGGCATTTAGCAGCATTAGAAAAGGCAGCCCCTTGGCACAGTCAACAAAGGTCATCCAGAAGCCACCAGCGCCAGCTTTCAGCAGACACCCGAGTTGCTTCACATCGCAAACCCAATTACTCATCCCTCCCCTCCCTCCCCCTACTGTGTCTCAGGGTATCTGTAACTATCCTCCAGCAACCGATCTCATACTGTGGCCACCAGCAGTGCCATGGTCCTTAAGTCATGAGAACGACTCCTTTCAGGTGCTTAGACTTAAAGATGAAGACTAAAAAGTACTGAACCTCACTCTGCAAGAAAATAATTCATTTTTTCTGTGGCTACTTCTTGTCATCCAGACTTAGAATATCACTTTAGCTGACTCTGAATCTCCAATGCTTTATTTGTAGAACAAGGATAAAATGCCCATAGCGCAAGGCTTTGTGAGAATCAGATCATGTATCCGGTATTTGACACAGTGGTTGGTACAATGAAAGGATTTTATAAAGATAGTAATATGTTTATTGTGCTTTCACAATATCATGTCATCATAAAATTGAATATTTTGGCAAGGTTTTAAGACATCTATTTAGTTATTGCTATTAAATGAAGTATTTTTCCCTAAGAATTACAGAGTTACAGAGAATCTTTTTTTTTTTTTCTAATTGATTTTTAGGGGAGAGAGAGTAAAGGAGAAAGAGAGAGGGAGAGAAACATCAGTGAGAGAGAAACATCCATTGGCTGTCTCCTGCATGCCCCCTACTGGGGATCTCGCCTAAAACCTGAATATGTGCCCTGACACAGAACCAAGATGCAACCTCTCAGTGCATATAACGATGCCCAGCCAACTGAGTCACATAGGCAAGAGCAGAAGTACAAAGTTTCAATGAAGTAAGTGTCATCAAAAATATCCCCATTTGTAATATCCACTTATAGTAAGTGGTCACCAAATATCCTTCACTACCTCAGCTAGCCAAGGGACAGAAAAGAACAGACTTGGTCAGAATTACAGAGAAAATAGCAGCATCAATGGTGAAAATTACTGGGATCTATTCCAAACTGAGTAAATTCTGAGACCATTCCAAAAACCAAATGCAGAAGTTAGAAGTTAAAGAAGGTTCCTTCCTTCCTTCCTTCCTTCCTTCCTTCCTTCCTTACTTCCTTCCTTCCTTCCTTCCTTCCTTCCTTCCTCCTAGTAAGGAAAAGAAAGAAAGAAAGAAAGGAAGAAAGAAAGAAAGAAAGAAAGAAAGAAAGAAAGAAAGAAAGAAAGAAAGAAAGAAAGAAAGAAAGTCAATGTCATGAATATATTTACAAAACCTTTGTTACAAAACTATTGTAACTCACCCACATATGATTATTTAATTGCTTGAAAATTGTCTCTTTGAAGTTGTAAGCATTAATTATCTACAAAGGATATAAATAAGTATGGATTTTACATTAAGCAGATTTTGCAAGTGAGAACATTTTAGTGGCTGCTTTGGAATTCTGAACAAGTATAAGCTTAGCATCTACTTTTTGCATTATGGTTTAGTTCTGAAAGTAAGTAAGTCATGTCTTCAGTGGCAAATGTTTATAGTTCAAAGGGTAGTCAGGCATTAAAACAGACCGTTGTTTAATAACACAATTATTACAGTGGGATGCGACAGATGTGGTTAGGAGTGGAAGCCCTCACACACAATAACATTTGAGAAAAGGGATAAAGAATGGGTCGTATTTGGCCATGTGTACCATTTGTGCGAGACATTGGGATGGTTTAGATAAGCGGTTCTCAACCTGTGGGTCGCGACCCCTTTGGGGGTCGAACGACCCTTTCACAGGGGTCGCCTAAGACCATTGGAAAACACATATATAATTACATATTGTTTTTGTGATTAATCACTATGCTTTAATTATGTTCAATTTGTAACAATGAACTTGGGGGTCACCACAACATGAGGAACTGTATTAAAGGGTTGCGGCATTAGGAAGGTTGAGAACCACTGGTTTAGATGCTTAACATGTTCAATTTTGTTCTCACGGTTGGTTCTTCTCCCTTGAGAAATAGTGGGAACTCCACATCCAGGGTGATAATTAGGGCTGTTACCAAAGACTGGAATGGGAAGAGGCAGCTAACAAGACAATCAGAGCCCCTGAAGCTAGATGAAAGGAAATAACGGAGAGCCAAGTTACTAACCAGGCTTTGAAAATTAGTCCACAGTGCAAAGTGGAAAGGTCTACGTCTTTCTTCACTTTTTTCTCTCTCGATATTATATTGTCTTGGTTGCTCACATCCTCAAAGGGCCTTTGGCATCTCCTGGAGAGGTTGATCTCAACGGCTTTTAAACAGTGTTGTATGGTGAGAACTGAGGGCCATGCTGGCATGCCCTCTGGGGCAGAGGATTAAACTATCTGCACTGAGTAACCTTCTGAATAACTGAAAGGAAGGAACTCTTTAGACCATCTGTGCCAGACCATCATATGCACTGAGTATGCTGGGAGTTACATGCTATTCTCCCTCATTGGACTGAGATCTCCAAGGGTCAGAATTGTATTTTACTTATTTGAATGAACAACTTGAGGTCAAAACTACGATTTGTCAGTATCAAGGCACAACTGAAGGATAAGAATCTGGTGATAAGTGGAGAGTTCTGAGGCACAGTGTTCATTCTTCAGAGAGAGGGAATATTTTAGCCAAGGCTAAAGCAAAGTCCAATGTGTTCGTATCATGAGATGTGGAATTGTAGGGTTCAGGGAAGTTTAGAATGTTAGACAATGGAAGTACCAGACATATTCTCCAGGAGCATCACAATTTAGTTGTGATAAACTAGTATCCTAGCAAATACCACAGGACATATAAATATTCAAAGGCCTGATCTATCAATGCAGGATTGGAAGCAATGATTATGACTCATCCCACCCTAACAACAAAGACAGAGAGCTGGGTTTAGAACTTGTGGGATGCAATTCAAACACCTGGCTTTGCTATCTTATGGCTTTGAAACTGTAAAGAGTTTTTTAATATAACTGAGCCTCAGGTTCTACATCTATAAAGAAGGGAAATGTTTATTCTTCAACGTTATTGATAAACTTTGCTAGAATTGTGTCTTATATAATGTATGGACCTTTCACATACTTTATCCTTCCTTTGATACTGAGAAGAAGAACTACTGGAGAAATGACACCACATAACCTCACCTGTGGCAGCAGAACCAGTTTACAGTGAGAGTTGGATTCTGCTTTAAAATACTGTTTGGTGTGTGCTAGGCACTCAATGAATATTTGATAAAACAAAAGAACTTATATAATCACTCTTCAATATTAAAAGGGCCTGGGTAATTCACATTTTCTGGGAATGCCATTAAAAGAAAGTGTTATGGAGTGTTTACTCCATCACTCTCTTTTTATATGCAGGAAATAGGAAAAAAAGAGATTAAACATCTATGCAGGACAGCCAGTTTGAGGCAAGACTAACATTTAAACCATGGTATTAGTTTTTATTTGTTCTCTTTGAACCATTTTGTTTTTATTAATTGGGTTAAGTTATAAAATATATAACCCAAGAGATCTTTGGGGAAATACTTATCCTTTATTTGATTTTAGTGAATTAAATGTTCTTTTAGATACAAAGGTTCTCAAAATTCAGTACACAACACACACACACACACACACACACACACACACACACCCAGAATACATCTCAGGGACAATGGTTTGTGTGTGTATGTGTGGTGTATACAGGACTTCTTTTGACTAGGCTTACTCCCCATAGATGCTGATTTATTTTATTTGAAGTAGAACCAAGACATCTACAATTGTGTATGGAACAAAGGTAATTCATATCCAAATTGTTTATTATCTATTTGAGAAGTACTGCGTGCATTCCTTCCTTGTTTGATTTCCCAATCATTTATCCACTCAACAATTATTTAAAATAATGATACAATAAATACCTGAGTGCCACCTCCTAACCAAATAAAACTGTTCAGTTTCACCATTGGCGTCATGGTTATTCAAGTAGAATTGGAATTTCCTTTGTAAATTTTTACTGATTCTATTCCCAAGTCCCTACTCAAAAGTAATCACTCTTCTGATTTTTTTTCTGTTCCATACCTGCAAATGTTTACTATTATACTGCTACAATCTATGTTTGCAACTGTCTTTCATGTGCCCAGACTTTATATGTTGTTATCATTCAGAATGAATCATCCAATATCTTGCTTTTTTGGCAAATATTATAATTTGGGGATACTGGATAATTTCAGTCCTTTTACTAGTCCACAATTATCTCAGACTTTTTAAAATCTATATCCTACAGATGTATATGTATGCCATTTTCAGTTTTTGTTATTAAAAATAATGCTGTAACTCAAACTTCCGGTATGTGGTGTTATTTTGTTGTTGTTGTTTGTTTGTTTTTTTAGTTTATATTTATTTTTGAAAGTGTTACAGTTGCCCCCTCTCTCCCCCCACCATTGACCCATGTACATGTTTTTCTAAGCATATGCCTAGAAGTAATATCTTTAATGGATATTAATACATGGATAATATCCTTAAAAGCACTTTGGATGATAGTAAGAATTTGGGGCATTTTATTTAATCTAACCCAGCCCGATAATGTTGCCTAAAAATGAGGATAGTAATTAGCACAAGATTTCATAGAGATTAAATGGGTCATTGTTTGTGAAAGTTGTGACAAACTAACAACCAATAGTTTCTTCTATTTTTTTTTCTTTCTTATCCTACACTGTGTTTATGGACAGAGCCCTGAATACACAGACTGCCGTGGAGATAGTCAGCATTTCACATGTTTATCTAAGTCCGAGACATCAGCCACATAAATGAGAAACATCTGCATTCTGTCTGCGCTTATCTGAGTAACGTTTACCTTGATATTCAGAATCCTCCTCTTTGAATCTCTGAGTCTGTGACCTGCACGTGTGGGTGGTGTGTCTGTGTCTCTGATTTAAGAGAAGAAATAGTGCCGTCAAATCTTATTTCTTATTCTGCCCCTTTTCTCCTCCTCTGTTTTATATTCATTTGCTTGTCCTTGCTAAGTCTTCCCAGGCTTTTCAACCAAATACAAACATTAAGTGAAGGTTTGCCGGCAATTTCAAAGCCAAACCAAGCAATTCCCCGGAAGGGAGAGAAGGCAGCTGCTGATTGTGCACAGGCGCAGTGGGCGGGCATTCACCTTGGGAAGGAGAAAGGGAGGTCTGAGCTAAGAATGAAAGGCCAGGCCAGTGGTGCTGTCTGATATGAATTGTTGGACAGGGAAGGGAAGTAATCGAAGCAGATAGATTATACTCCTAGTGTGTACCAGGCTCTGTGCTGGGCCGCCTCATCACTTTTTCAAGACAGGACAGATGCCTGCCTATGTTTGCAGATTTCAATGTTATGGAGAAGGTCATTGCCACTTTTCTGTGTCCCGCTGCCTCCGAGAACCTCGGCTCATTGATTCTTGCACTCTCCCAACATGCCGGAGTCTACCTTTCAGTTTCCAAGCTAAAAATTATATGCACAATGCTATAGAATGCACAATTTTCCTGAACTAATATAATATAAATATAGTGTTTCTCTTTGGCTCAGGTATCCTACTTCTATAATATAACATAAAATAATACTGTGAAATCAGGAGAAATAGTCATATGAAAAGGTATTTATTTCAACATTCTCTGGACTTGCAAAAAATCATTAACTGCATAATAACCAAGAAAAAATAACTGAAGTAGCGTGTATTCATATTAGAAAATATTATGCAGACATTCAACTGAGGTTTATAAAGAATTTGTCAACATGTCGAAAAGCTTACCACATAAAAGTAAGGAACGAAAGATAAATACGCAATTGGATTTAAGTTGTGTAAATACACTTAAAAAGATAATATAGCCAATGACTACAAATGCAAATAAAAGTAAAAATTGTTTCTATTTCTGTCTTAATTGTAGTACTATATGTATGTTTTATGTATTTTTGATGGTTTCTACAGTATCTAAAAGTTGTTTTTATATCTAAGTTATGGTGAAAACAAAATTGCCATTATTTACAGGTAGGATTTCTTTTTTTTCCTTTTAGTGGTAAAAGTCTTGGAAAGTAAAAAGAAAGGTTTTGCTAACCAACGACTGCCACAAAACCAGTCAACTTATTTGAACTCTAGACCTCATGTATAAGGTGAGGCTACATCATCAGACTTGCTCCCGGCCAGTGGTGCTCAGAAGATAACACGAGCAAATAAGGGTGGCGATGCCTTACAAACACAGATCGTCAGAGAAACGTGCGGCACATTTGGCCAGAGCGGTCCTACTTTTTGCATATGGGAGCAGAGGTCATGTTGTATTTTCCCTGAAACTCCTCTCTGGCCTGAAGGTGTGGAAGGGGAAGGACAGACACAGTCTCCCATGAGTGGGCTTCTGCGGGAAAGGGATGGGCTTTTCAGTGAAAGGATCTGGGAATCCGGGGCGGGTCTGATGCCTTCTGGTCTGTTTCCTCAAACAGAAGGCAAAACTGACATCACTCCTCCCATGAAGGCTGCTCTAAAGATCAGTGCTGTTGACACCTCTGAACCACCTGTAAGGCTCTGTCTGAGACAGGGTTGCAATACATACATTGCCCTGGGTCACATAATGTCAACTTTTCCAACCTGTAGCAGGCATTCCTCATTTTTTATGTCCACTGGTGGAAGTGATTATGCAATATGAAATCATGTAAACACAAATGAGCTGAAATAGTGAACAAGGAATCAAAGCATGAGGAAGTAAGTCATAACACACACACAGGCACACACACACAATGAAAAAAGCTGCTTCCCATGTCTACCACTCCTAACTCTCTGAGAGGTAATTTCTCATTGGTAATCGTAGCTTGTCATAACCAGTTGTCAAAAGCCCAGAAAAAGCCTGTGAGAATTAACATGGTTCCCTTCTTATTATAAACATAATGGGGACAAAAAGGCACTTGGACATGATGGAAGGGCATGGAATGGATTTCTTTGGGGGCCTCTTTTATAAAACATTAATCTAATTCCCGAAGACTCTGCTTCATAACCCAGTTACCCCCCAAAAGGCTCACCTACTAATATAATCACATTGGACATTAAGATTTCTACCTATGAATTTTGGAGGGACACAAACATTCAGTCCACAACATGGATGTATGCCCAAAAGAATTGAAAGCAGGATCTTAAAAGATATTTGTACACACATGCTCATAACACCAATATTCACAATAGCTAAAACAGAATTTAAAAAAAAAATAATGAAATCCAACTCATCAATTACTTCTTTCTTTTTGTGTGTGTGTTATATCTAAAAACTCATGGCCAAATCTGAGGTCATCTGGATTTTATGGTCATCTAAGAATTTTATTTTTTTTGCATTGTACATTTTATTCTGTGATCCTCCCAAAAATTTTACTTATTTTTGGCCTGGGTTTTCCAAAAGATGGGGCTAAAATTCTAAAACCCCAACCGTTCTCAGAGATATTAGGAATATTCACCAGTGAAGATTAGGGAGGAAATAATTTCTGTCACTTACAGAGCATCCAGATGGAGTGTGTTGCACACTGAGTCACGTGGGAGACAGAGGATCTCGAAATGACTTCATCTGGAAAGAGGCCTGGCAAATAGTTCCTCTTTGACGGTAATGCATTTAATGGATCATTACCAGGTATAATAAAATGTAGATAAAAATGGATGTCTTTGTCAAATAAGTGTTGAGAAATTTTACTTAACATGTAGCATAGTCTTTACCATCAGGATTTGGAGAGCCTTTAATGTATTAATGACTCCTGTGGCTCTCCAAATGGACCAGATTTCACAGACTCATCTTATAATATTTTTTTTCCTCAGGAAAGTAATGTTTTGAGTGGAAAAAATTTATAGATAAGAAAATAAGTTTAGCACATGAATCTTAGCACTACGCCAAAAAATCATTCAGTCAGTTATTGGAACATTTGGGATTGGTACAAACTGTTTAATTATAAGCCAGTGATGACTTCATTTTCATTTACTTCCCCTTGAAAAAAAGTGAAGACTCATTCATTGAGTCACAGTTGATAGAACATCTATGATGGCATTTTGTGCATGGGAAATGCCATTACAATGTCCACACCTTTAAATGAACTTCTAGTGCCCTCAGAAATAATTTTTATCATGATCTAGGGGAATGTGCTTTGATTAACTGAGTGACTGTTCTAGTGTTTTAGGAGTTTGTCTTACTATATACACTGCTAAGTCTCTTCAGCCCTTTCCAATGAATGTGGCATCAAGACTAACTGAGTGCTTCTCATGTCATTTGGGAGCATTCATGTTTGCCCCAGTGACCTTGTTTATGGTAACGAGATATAGGTCTTTCTATTTGCCCGCAGACTTTGTGAAGATGCTATTTCTGTGGTAGGTGATTTTGCAATTTGTGCATTGCCTATGAGTTTATCTTCTTCCTTAAAAACACTATTAATTCAATTCTGCAATCCACTTCCCTCCCCACCATGCAAAGCTTGGGCCGAGGCGTTCTTCAGAGAATCAGAGAAGACTCAAAATGACAGCCCTCAGTGAGAACTCAGAGTAAGCATTAACATTATGAAAGAGCTTGTCCATCTGATGAAAGCTAAATCCGATTCAGCTTGAGCACAATACTTGTATTTCCCCAACAAAGCATTCACTCAGAGTCTCTCTCAGCCCAGGTAATGCAACGTTTATTATGAGCATCACACTATGAACAGAAAACTCATTTTAACTATTGTTTAATGTCTTACTGTTTCACAGTTCAACTGTAGGAAAATGGCTATGCCTACTACTCTATCCTCTCCAGGTTTATTAAGAGCAACAATAGATATATTGGCACAGTTTGCTTGTGGAATGCCCTTCTGTCAAAGTTTTCCATGTGTTTACAAAACAAAAATTGTCAAAATATGAAGATGTGTTTCTTTGCAAATATTATATTAACTAGTTAATGTCATAAAGGTTGACAAAAGCAATTATTAAGACAAAGTTTTGATCATTCTTAGCATAAACAAACAAATAAACTAATAAAAAATCCTGAGCCTATTCCCCTGGAGAAAGAACAACAGCCTCATCCAAAATGATGATACTGCCCTGAATGATACGTGCAGAAGAGAGCGAGGGCTCACCGAGGCAGGCAGGCCATGGCTATACCTCTTAGTGCTTTCACATACTAGTCATTTGACCATGGGTGACTTAAGCAACACATCTTCTCTCAGTTTTCTCACCTGGTAAATGGGCACACGGAACATTACAGTGTCAACTGTAGTAAAAAGTGAATAATGCAATGTAACAAATATGGCACTTAGAATTGAATACACAGGTATACAGGAAATAGTGCTTCTTTTCCTTTCATAGAAAAACTGTTCATTTATAAAACACACGCAGTTGCTATAGAGTTCAGTGCTAGAAAAAGGGGGAAAAAAAGGCCATTTGCTTTTATCTGTCTAATTTACTGAAACAAGAGTATATTGCGTAATAAAATTGGATATTGTGAATCATTCAAGTAAAGAAGATTGAACAAGATCCAATTCATAATATCCAATTCAATACTTACAACACGTGTGTTTCCTTAAATATATCATCTAAATGGCATTTAGGTGATACGCAGCAAACCTGTTTTTTAAAATATAATTTAAATTACATTTGGCAGTTTATAATACCCTCAAGGCCCTTTTCTTTTTTAAAGGATGGAATAATGAAAATGTGACTAACCTTCTGTATTAGTGTGCCAGGGTTGCCATGGCAAAATACCACAGACTGGGTGGCTTACACAACAGAAGTTTATGGTGACTAGAAGCCCGAGATCAATGTGTGGGCAGCTTTGGTTTCTTCTAAGGCTTCTCTCCTTGACTTGGAGATGGACACCTTGTCACTTCCCTACATGGTTGTCACCTGGTGTGTATGCATCTCTGTCCTAATCCCTTCTTCTTTTAAGGTCACCAGTCATGTTGGATTAGGGCCCACCATTATGACCTCACTTTACCTTAATTACCTCCTAAAGGTCCTATCTCCAAATACAGTCACACTCTAACATACTGGGCGTTAGAACGTTAACATCTAAATTTTTGAGGGGAGGGGCATAATTCAGTCTCTAACATCTTCCCACCATTACAAGTATTAGACAGGACAAAATAAAGATTGCTCAACTGGTATTGGACTTAGCCAAATGACTGAGAGTCATTTAAAAGGAAGGGGCCTAAAAGGCTGGTATCATAAGCAATATTCGGGGTTAAATTATATAGTATCCAAGGACTTCTGGGGAAAATTAGACATCAGATGATGTTATATAAAAACGAAGTGTGGCCCAGCCAGCCCCATGAGCCAGGAGGTCATGGTTTGATTCCTGGTCAGGGCACATGTGCAGGTTTAAGACTTGATTGCCAGTAGGGGGCGTGCAAGAGGCAGCCAATTGAAGATTCTCATCACCGATGTTTCTATCTCTCTATCCCTCCCCATTACTCTCTCTGAAATCAACTTATAAAAATCATACTTAAAAAAATAACTAAGTGTGTAATTCCTCACTCTATAATTAAAAAATAATTAATTATACAATTTAAATATATATAGTAAAATAATATAAGGAAAAATCAATAACCATAAGTCTACCTCCCAAATATATTTACTATGAAGAAATGGATAGCTAGATAGATGATAGGTAATATGTATATATAAATATATCAACAATTTTAGGCACTTGCTTTGAGTAAAATATAAATGCATATAGACAGACATACATATGTTTAAGAGTAAGATAATAATATCTGTCTCATCTGTTCATGCATCTATACATCCCACCAGTCATCCATATTTTGTATTAAAATTTATTTAATGAACAACCATGAGGCCATAGAGCAGGGATGGGCAAACTTTTTGTGAGTGTGTGCCAAAACCAGCAAAATCTCTGACTCAAAATTCTTCTGCGTGCCAACCCTAATTTTTTGAGAACATGTTATACCTACTTGATATCTCTTAAGGTGTACGTATGTGAAGAACCTTGAAGAAATAATAAAATTCATTCGAGCGACAAAAATACAGTATATGATGATGAAAAATACATTTATTTTTTAATGTATACATGTACACTGAGAGTCCGACAGAAAACTTTATGACTCTGTTTGATATTATCAGTGGGACTTTTGCTGCTGCATCACTGATGACAGAGATTTTACATCAGGTTTATATTTCGTGACCTTCAGAGATATGCATGAGCTACTACTTTCATCCCTCAGGCTACTCCTATTATGAGACTTAACAAAATTCATCACTGAGAACAAAGATGCACAAGCATATGTGGATGAAAGCATGGAGAGTAACGCTGTTGCAAAGTTTTTTAAAGAGAAAAAATTTTCTGGAATGGCATTCCAAGTCCTCAATAGTTCATTTTCAACACTATTGAAATTGCTCTTCCCCTCTCTCCTCAATCCATGTCTATGGTCTTTAAGATAACTTGTTATGTAAAATTATTTATTTATCTAAGATGCACCTACACTGAATTTATCTGAAAAATTAAAAAGTTGATATTAATAAAAAAATTGTAAGTGGAAGATTATAAGAGAGGGTTTTGTGTGCCAGCAAAAGTTACTGGCATGCCATGTTTGGCACGCATGCCAGGGGTTGCCCACCCCTGCCATAGAGTAACTGATAGAGCCAGCTTTGACTCTAGTAGATTAGAAAATATTTTTATCACAGTCATTTTTTGCTTGCTATCACTGACTTGACCTGAGAAATTCATTGTAACATGAATTTAAAAAACAAACAAACTGCACACAATGAGAGAGAAATTTCATCAAATGCCCCTATTCGAGTAATAGCACATAAAAATAGAATGCATACATCTGTGAAATATTAAATATCAATGCAATGTATAGTCACTCCAAAGTCATTCTTTTTGCATAAGATGTTAGGTCTTAATCCTCCTTCCAATTTAACGTTGCTGCTCTGCTCCTGATAGAATTTTTATATCTTTCAAGTGCTGGTTAATACAGTAGCAGTGCAGATTTAGCTTCACACTGCATGCATTACCCAGGTCAGGCTCATAGGGAGTTCAAGAGAAAACAATATTTACAAAACTGAATATTTTAGTATTTTAGCTAAGCATTTATTTTTATATATTTGTTGTGTTATTCACGTATGTGTGACTCACCATTACAGAAAGAGACAAAGATGAAATTTTGGAAGTTTTAATTAAGGCAAACTCAACATTTCAAAGTGGGGAGACTGGGAGTTGACCACACCCTGAGGGTTACATTCAGCTGCAAAGCAGCACTAGAGATAGCAGCACAACACCCTGCCATTCCCATTAACAGCCAGCCCTCTCATAACATCTCAGTACTGGTTAGCACCACAGTCCAAATCCTCTCACCATAACAGACCAAGATGGAATAAAAATTTCCTATTCTGAATTATTTTAGTGTCAACTTATTTAAGTTTCTTGACTGTAGAAACCAGCTAGCAACTCACATAAGGCTGAGACAAGCAGCTTCACACAGAGGCAGTGGTAACATGGAAACCACATCAAGAGGCTGAAGTCAGATTTCACGGTAAAAACCAAGATCAGTTCCTGAGAATGTGATCCATTGTGGTTTAACATGAGATAGTGGACTGAATGTAAGTGTCAGTGACCAGTGTTGAATACAAAGGTTCTACAAAGCTATGGATCTGTCAACTGAATTGAAATCATCGATATGGGGCATGCCAGGTATTAGGAATTTAATTGGAAAGTGTTGGGAACTCCAAATAAGAATGTTGCTTGGCATTTGGTCACTTCATGACTAATTTTGTACATAATATCCTCTGTCTTTAATACCCTATTTGTTCACTTATAATTTGGGGTGGGGAATTAAAAGGATTTGAAAAATATATTGCAGTTGGGAGTAAAAGAAAAAGGGGAGGGTCTATCCTATTCAAATTACCTGAGACCTGGCTTCTTCATTTCTATGCTAAAGATAATAGTCCAGCCTGTCTCTTTCTTGGCATTGTTTTGGAGACATATGGGACATGGAGAGAAAATACTATACAAGCCTGAAATCATCATCCCTATTGAATTATTTATCCTGTTTAAATTT